>NC_056725.1:1616112555-1616310055 GCF_019279795.1 Protopterus annectens | reverse complement strand
ATACTTAACAAGTGTAAATGTTTTCAATGTGCAACTAGCTGTTTTATTTATCAAATGGCAGTCGGTGTTTGTGCTTTAGAATTTGAAAGCAGTGTTAGTAGCATAATTGCCTTTGGTGCAGAAGGCTGTGGATTCTACTCCCACACCATGCAGATGGAGTGCGGATATTGCAGTGCCCTTTTGATTGCTGATTATTTGGTGCATTATAAGATGGGGATAGGGGTTCTTATCTCCTGAGTGTGTCCTCCATTGTATGAGATGCCTAGTGACTATGAACTTGTTGGTTTGTTAGTCATTTCCTATTGCAATATTACCAACTTACCAATTTTTTAATGTAATATAGGTAATTAATAGTATAAGGGCAGCAGGCAATGAATTTGTAGATAAAACATTGATATGTAAAGTTGTTTGCAAGTAGCAACCTCTTCATTAGTTATAGATTTCTTTAATGTGGAAGTCATATGATTTTACTTCTGCAGAGATTGTGCGTATGGAGTAATATTGGTGGATTGTAATAACAGAAGTCTTGAGTGGCCTTTTATTGTTGACATTTTCTGAAATGGGTAGTTATTGGTTCATACATTTTGTTTCATTGCATATTAAAAGAATGTTTAAAACTACCAATTTAAAATGTATTCTCGTAAGTGGTGCTGTATTATACAAGGAATATAATTCAATACAATCAGGAAAGTGAATCAAAGGACAAATACGTGTATGCATGACCCTAAAAAATGTGTGCAATGAGTCTGTTTTGAAAACAGCCCAAAGGTAAACTTAATTCTCCACTGGCCATATGCATTTTCTACGAATGTGGGTTTTCATGCCGTTTCAATGAATGGAGTTTTGCCATTTCAATAAACATGAGTTTCAAGGGCAGAGAAGTTTACTGATCATGCTAAGTCTTTTTTCATTGTGAGACTGTATTGTTTGTTTAGCAAATGGCTATCTGTGGTTGTGCTATTTTATTTCAATATCTAATCACCATAGAATCAAATAAGAGAACAGTATGCATGGTAACTGGTGAGAAATAATCAAATAATGGAACACTGGAATGGCTGAGGAGGGGGCTGCTGCTGGTGGTTGCTGCAGGAGGGGGTCCTCTGGAGTGGCAGCCTATTACCCTTACTAGGACCCTATTTGACCATGATCTGGCTCTGGTATTTAAAACAGAAAATAGGCATGCAAAGGTAGTTTAGTTTAACTACATTACAAGGTATCTTTTTCTTCCTATGCATATAAATAATTTAAGCAAATGAGTGGGATTACTTTCTTGGGGAGTGACCCTGTGGGTGTGGCTCAAATAGGGGTGGTCATGAGCATGGTGTGGGTGGGGCTTAAGGGGCGCTGGAGCACTACTTCGCCTAAGGTGCCATTTCGGCTAAGGCCAGTCCTGCTCCTATGATCCTGTGATCCTATGTAAGACTTTATACACTGTTGTCATTATGACAAACCTGTTAAAAACCTACCTCATATAGTAAGACTTGAGGAAAGTAATGTTCCCACTAACAGCTGTAGTGACTTGTAAATAAACTCTTATTAGACTGCAATTGCATCAGCAACAGTGAGGTACGCTGTTGACATTAGTGTAGACTCTGCACAGTTCACACATATGACACTGTTCTGTCCAGACAATACTGTCACATTTATCGGTGTGGTCACACCTACAAGATGTAGGTATGAGTCTAACATGTGTATAGTCAGACAAAATGTGTGCATTTGGCAATCATGCCAACAGTACAGAAATGTAGACAGGAGGCCTGGGATGACAATGCTGTAAACATACATCAATAACAAAACAGTGTCATGGTTACCAGGAGCAGGACCACAGGCTCAGCCAATACCTGATGGACCTGTGAAAAGTTGAGGGAGAGGTAATGTCAGTCCTACCGCATGTTCCACCACCACAAGGTGATACTTCCATATGTCTCACATTTACAGTAGTTACTGTGATCATTGTTATATTGTTCAAAATCTGAGCATGACAGTCAAACTGCAGAGAGACCCCCCCCAATAGAAGACAGACCTGACACCCACGTACAACTATGTACACCTTGACGCATTGAATGCTACAGTATTGCAACGGTGATCAAACTAAGCTTACCTGCATGGTCCTCTGCTATAGACAGTGTGGCACCCACATCCACATTGTAGGGTGTGATGGATACCTGGGAGCTGTCTTGTGTGCCTAGATTTGCCAGGAATTCCTCAGTAGGTGAGAATGGTTGCTCTGGTGTAAGCCCTCCACTGGTGGTGCCACGATCCCTGGCTACATCTGCTGCTCTTCTGCATGTGGCATTGATCATGTCCATTGCACAGTGTTGGACCTGCTTATATGTCCTGCCCTGATGACCAGTGGAAGTGACATCATGGACAATGTCATCCCAAAATGCCTCCAGCTGTTCCCTGTTGTGCCTCGCCGTGGACAGTAGGATTTCATGGTGTTGATGGAGTGCTTCCACTATTAACTCATTCTCTGCATCCATGAAAGCATACATGTTCCCTGAAAGACAACAATATGGGAACACATGTCAGGATCATTTATGTGGAAGAGCACTATGTAGATATACAGCAAGGGCAGAATGGCTGGCAATATCCACTGCTTGATCACACATGTTATATTCCACAGTGTACAAACATACTAAGCATGGGGATACAACTAGGATACCGGCAATAGTCAGGTATTCCCATGTATGTCTGACACTGGGGTCTTTTGTAGTGTGTCCCCAAGGGGCAACTCCCAGATAATATGTCAAACCAACTGTCCCAAACAAATTGCGATGCGCTATTAGAACCACTGTAAAGGGAGAGTTCCACAAGCCCAGTGGGCTACATTGACAATATACATTTCACCCTTGATCTGAATCTGGAGATCATTGATGTCATTATCACAGTTCTAAGAAAGGCTTAATGTTCTAATTCCTATTCCCTGTAAGTATAAACAAACATCTGCATCCTAATGTAAACAAGATGGTTACATACCTGATGGAGTGCAGTACTCCTCTGCTGATATATGCTGATAGTTAATACTTTGCATATGCATGGTCTGTGTGAGGAAAGTCTCATACAGAATGGTTCCCCATAGCCAGCTGCTTGCCTTTTAACATGCTTCTCATCAGCAGGTGATTGCTTCTTAACCAATCTGTGATTCTGAAATGGTAATTGCAGCCAACACAGCTGATATGTACTATCATCAACCAATCACATGCAACCACAGTATGATATATAAGGCCTTCATATAGATTAAGGGCCCTTTCTGATATGTTATACTGGACATTACTGGGGTGAGGACACTATTTCATCACAGAGGGTAGGTCTGTAGCAGCAACTTTTACATAGAGATGGGTGTGCTACAGGCTGCAATTGCTGCAGCTAATAGGCAAAGGCAGAGAGTGCAAACACTTTGGAGGACAGCAATCTGTAGGAGTAACTGTGGGAGCTGTGTCAGCCTTGTTGTAGAGGCAGAGCCAGTGTGAGGCTACCCTATCCAGTCCAAGTAAGGCATGTGCTTAAGGTAAGTCTGTTAGGCAACTGTATCACTAACAGAATACTAGGCCACATGTTTGTTGTGTCCCTGAGCAACATGGGGATAAATATAACAATATGTCCACTATTTGGATGACTGGAGGCCATGTGTTACAGTCTGGTAGTAATTTTGAACATATATGAGGGCAGTCCATGTTGCAAGCAGGTACTTCAAATGTGTATGTTAGGTGTGCAGCTGTGCTAATCAGCACTGTGAGTTTGAAAGGATTTTGTGGTGCACTCTGATATTAGTGGCCCTCATTTACAGTACCTGAGCTGAATTTCTGTGTGAATGCATATTGATGCATGACATGACAATTTATACACTTTTGCTATAGGGATATGTGAAGTGTGCTTCTATCTGCAGGCCTGTGACTTCCATCAGTGAAATGCAGACATTTCATTTGATATGCATTGTGAGGATAAAGAGTGCATGACTCAATCATTATTTGTGGCCCTCAAAATACTATAATTCCAGTGCTACACACCACTGGATTTGAACCCAGGACTGTGTGTGTGGCAAAATGCACTGTTTGCAAGGCATCTAACAGACTGAGGTACTGAGCCAATACATCAGCAAGTGTATTTGCAAGATATATGTGCTCACATACAGGCTGTGGCAAACATTTTCTACATCCATCAGTGTGTGATTAGCTTTATATGGATGCATTTCTGCACCAGGGTCCCAGCTGAACATGTATTTTGTCATTAATGCCTTAGCTACATGTTGCTGATAATAGGACACATTTACCTACTATCACAGCCCTCACTTACATCTATTATTATGTCTTTGGCCATTACTTTTTTAACCAAGATTACATGGTGCGACTGTAACTGGCAATTACTATGATTTGTTTAAACCACCTGTTTTAATTAAGAGTTGTATTGCATGGAAGGTTAATAAAGTGGTCTGCAGGTGTGATGGTCTTGGGATTGAAATACGGGACAAGTGTTTATTTTGTAAGTGTATATTACAATTTTAAAAACACATATAGTCAATATAGTTCTATTTAGCTGAGCTTAGCTGCAGGTAGTACAGGGCCAGCAGAGGGGGCACCACCAGTGTAGGTCCTAGACATGCTGCGACCTGGTGCCATGGCTGGATGAGGCAAGGTAGGTGGATCAGCCAGAACCAGCCTACCTTGATGTGCTGTGGTAAATGAGGTATAATAATAAGTTAAGGTTAGTAATAACCAAACCATTGTTAATATTAACAGAATGGAGCATCATATTTATCAATCCAAATACATATTAATGTATATTATGTGTAACACAACATTAAGTAACATAACAGTCTGTATGTTAACAGCATGCCAGTAAGAAGTAAACCATAAGGGCAACAAAACAGTTTAACAAAATATGTTAATATTGAATCATAACAAAATATAACAATAAATCACAGTTTACGAAAATACAGTTAGTTTAACAAAATGTGTTGATATTAAATCATAATAATAAATAACAATAATAAATACATAAATATAAGGGGTGGGGAGAGAGAGAAAATCATTCCAGTACTGACAATGCAGACTATATCCCTTAAAGCACTGATCATAAATACTCTACTGTCAATTTTGAGTACAGTGACTACAATTCTCCTATAGTTGATGTAGCACATACCTACCTCTCAAACTGTTAACATGGGTCAGTATAGGCCAAGCAATAATAAAAGCAGGTACACAACTGCACAGAACACTTTCACATAATGTGGACCTATATAACTACCAAGGTGTTCCGTAAGCGGAGTTGGTAATACATCGCATTCCAGATAATCATTTTTCTGCTAATCCTGTGACAGACAGATTAGGCAGTTTTGATTACATTACAAGAAATTGTGACACTTGAGAGACATGTTTGTGTATAGTACATAAACTAGATATTCATCATGTCTTAGTTGTCAGGCATGGGAATAGAACCCAATAGCTGTGACTGCAGGGGATATCTGCAAAAATGTAACAATTGATTGCAGAAACATATTACAGATATGCAAGGAATACAGCCATACTGGAAATATTTAGACAGATTTATTTAGGAATGAACAATGCTGCTTAACACCTTATTGGTATTGCTAATAAGTGTCTGTGAAATGTAAGTGCAATCATATCTGCTCATAAGATGGGCTACCTCAACCATATACCTTTTGTTCCTGGAGTGGGACAAAATGAGAGCATTATGTGACTGAATTCATTTTGCATTATATAACTATTACAGTGCTATACTTAACTGCAGTGACAGTAGAACACACATGCATGGATACAGTCATATTAAAACAGATTTCTTTAGGAATAAACAATACTGCTTAACACTTTATTGGTATTGCTGATAAATGTCTGTGAATTCCACACAATATCTGCCCATAGAGTGGGCTACCTTACCCATATACCTTTAATACCTGGAGTAGGAAGAACAGATAGTATTATGTAACTGATATTGGCCTGGAGATAGTGTTACACTTGACTGAAGTAACCTTACTATAGACAAGCAATGAATACAGCTCTGCTACAATGGTTATGACAATACAATCCTGTTGTACACCATTTTGCTTACTGTTATAGGTATTGTTTATTGCAATACAATTATTGTTCATTTCCTGCACTACAGCACTAATTGCCCATTTATTACACTACAGTTCTGCTTGCCCATTTATTGAACTACAGTTTTTATTGTGTATACTTTATTGCAGTAAATGCTTTACTCTTTCTTGCTTATTGCACTACAGTTAGCATAATAATTCTGTACTTACCACACTCACGGTGCAACCTGGCCAGACACCCTGCATGGGACTCAACATTGCAAGCCCTCTCAGCTGCAACTGTTTGAAGAGAAGCACACCATTATGCATACCAGTTTTTCAGACATTCAGCTTGCAGTTTGATAAAACAGTGGAAAACATATTTACATATTTGTGGAGCATTCCTGGCTCATGTCTCTTGGTCCCAGGTATCCAAGGTTCCCCTCTTTCTCCTCTTCAGGTCATCATAATGGTGATGACACTGCTCACTTGTGTGGGGGATACCAGTAGCACTGGTGAGTTCCCTTGCCAGCTGGTCCCAGGCCTCCACCCTGCACTCTGAGCCCTGGAAACCACCCTGCATCACCGTGGGTTCATAATTTTTTACCAGGTGCCCAACAAAGATCCTGGACTCCTGAACACCCCATCTCTGTGCCTGAATGCATGCACCTTCACCAACACCACCTGTTATATCAACAGTTGATTAGACTCCAAAGAATGTTGCAGAATTCCCGCCTATTGCGCCTAATATAGGCTGTTTTCCCGCTCTTACATATCATTGAGCAACATTCAAAAAATTGCTGTGTTGCTTAGCATCGCTCAAACCAGCTAAGTGGCATGAAAACTCGAACAACCAAGATTTTAGCTCAGCTTAGCAATGCGCAAACAGAAGTAGCCATTAGCATGTTTAAGCAGTAATCAGTACAGCACAGTAGTGCCATATTTCACAAATTAGTTTTTAAAATTAAACATATATAATAAATTAAATTGCAGACATTTTATCACTGCTACAGACTCGAACCAGTAGGCTGTAACTTTACCCATTTAGCTACTTGGATATTATGAAAAGTAGTATACTTTCCCATATACTACTGGGCTACCTGTTAGTGTTGCTAAGTACCACACCATGCCACACAAACATACTTAAATAAACCCAGAAACAAATAATTAATTACATCCAGTTTCTATTTTTAGATGTCTGTCAGCTGTCAGCTATGTATGTATGAGCACTGCTTGGCTCTGCGTCACTGTGCACCGTGCAGCTCAAACAACAATTACAAAAAAAATAAATACATAAAAAAAAACATATGTAATTATGATAATTAATGACATCTGGTTTCTATTTGTAGATGTCTAGCAGGTGTTAGCTGTGTATATGTGAGCACAGCTTAGCATTGCTGTGCTTCACTCTCTGCTACTGAAACATACAGAAAGAAAAAAAATTCATAAAAATAAAATATTACACATTTGAAACAATTCACAGCATTTCAAAAGTAGTGGTGAGCATTACAGGGAGCTTTATCCTGTACATAACACCTGATCAGGCATCCACATCCACGAGTAGCCTCTATACTTTTGTCTATTTGGATTCAATATCCCTATTCCTATGCTCTCCCTCAGCAGCATGCCATCATTAATATGCATGGAGCACTGCCAAGGGAGAACCATGGCTGTGTATATAGATACATTCCGTGTAGGAACTACACAGTACCTACATGGATTTTATTAAATCCTGGGGCATATCTTTTTGGTATCAAACATTTTCAATGTTTCATTATGTGTCTGATATTTGCCACTTATACTTATGTTCCAGATATTTATCTCTCATCCTTGTGTGTTTTATCACTTATCCTTGTGTGTTAGACATTTATCACTTATATGTGAGATATATATTTTTAACTTCATTAACACTTTATTAACAATAACTGATTTTATACAGACTGTGCAAACCTTGTGCATGGTGCACATAACACGTCAGTGGTTGGTCCCATTTTTACTTCAGCTTTTCTTCCGGAATTATCATCTTTGTTATCCCTGTCTTACACCACAGTATCATAGGTTCATAGGTAGGTACTAGGATATCGGCCCAAAAGCCTACGTAAGCCTAGCCAACAAGATTCCCTGGCTTACGCCACCCAAGAAAGTTATTTTCCTGTGCCACTGTCGAGCAGAGACACAGAAGTGATCCCTGGGGTGTATTTCCTATTTCCCATCCACTCATCAAGATTTTTCTTGATGAGTGCTAATGAAGAACTTTGCTTGACATAGATGGGTAGCCTGTTCCAGAGTATGGGAAGTCTCTGGGAAAGGAATTTATCCCTCCAGCATGTCCTGTTTATTGTGGTGACAAGGTTTAGGTCCCTAGAGCATGTAGCTCAGAGGGATTGGGATTTCTTTAGGTGTAGCATGTCCAACAGCTCTTGGTTTGACATAGCTTTATATGTTAGACAGAGATCACCTCGGAGTAGGCGATATGCTATGGAGTAAAGCTGGAGATTTTTGAGACGGTCAGTGTAGGGCATTTGTTTGAGGCCAGTAATCCTCTTTGTGAGGTACTTCTGTGGCCTTTCCAGCTGCTGCAGATGTCTTGTGAGGTACATTCCAAAAGGGGCATTTTACTCTATAACGGGTCTAATGAGTGTCGAGTAGAGAGGAACAATGACCTCTTTTTTCCTGGATGAGGACCCTTTTATGATGAGGTCAACACAGAACCAATGTTTACAAATTATAACATAAGATTCAAGCAGTTACATTCTCTAAAATGAGATTCTCCAGGCTAAGCACATGAATATTTCAATGCATATCTATTAATGGCCTACCCCATGAATATTTCAATGCATATCTATTAATGGCCTACCTATCTTTGTCATTTATCCAGCCTACTCATGTAGTTAACTTCCTCACAAAGGTCACACAGGTTGTAGATAGTAGTCATTCTATCCATACAGCTTATATGAATCTGTTCAAAGGATTTGGCACTATACCTCATGCTGGCATCACAAACAAGCTAAATGCCTTAACAGTAGATCCACACATACTAAGCTTGATAGCAAACTGGATGAAAGATAGAACCCACATAATTAAGGTGGTAGGCACCTCCTCCAAGCGTGTGAAGTTAATTAGAGATGTGCCCCAGGGCTCAGTACTTGGAATCCCTCCTTTTCAGCATCCACTTCCCCAATATTTAGTCTGGGAATTAAGATCTTTGGTTAACTAGATTTGCAGATGACAACAGTCTGGGCTTTATTGTCTAATCTCATTGTACTGCACATTCATTACAGCAGGAACTAACCTTAATATATAACTGGTGTACAGAAAAAAGGATGAAATTAAATATAACAAAGTGTTGCATTGTCACATTTGGTAAACAACTTTGTCTGTTACCTGTCAGTGTACAGTATATCCAATGCCCCACTCCAAAAATGATAATGTAGTCAGGGATGTTGGAACCTGTGGTTGATAATTTCCTCTCCTTTGATTTAAGATGTAGCAACTGTAGTCAGAAAAAAAATCATTCCCTTAATTTCAACTGATATCTAAAGGTGTTTCAACAAAGTCAAAAGAAGATATCCATCTGTATGCAGCCATAATTAGCCTAATAATCGAGTGTGGTGCCCCCTTCAAGATGTACCTTTCTAGACATATAGAGCAAATGCAAATACCACACAGGTTCCTAGCCAAGATGATTGTTAACTTAAAATCTCTGAGCTACCAGGATAGACTTGAAGTGCTTATCCCTTTACTCTGTTTCTTATAGGCACTTGTGGGGTGCTATGCCTTGCCTATTGCACCATTAGGAATCCCATTTTTCTTATAACCTGTATATTCACAAGTCAAATAGTTCCATTAATACCAGAACTGGGACTTAAATCAACACAAAAATAAAATGCACCAGAGAGACAAATTTAACACCCAACACCTACCTCACCTATTGAACAGGCTTTCACTGCAGGTTAAATAGTGTCTATATTATATCACTGAAGATGGAAAATGTCAAACGCTCAAAAGAGCAAAAATTCCAAAACTCAAACTCCAGATTGTGGGGGGCTGTGCCCTTCCCACCCCCCACTAAATATATATTCCAACTCTCAGATCGCACTACAGTGAGGAAAGGGCAAATATCCCAGTCTTCACTGTACTGCAACCTCAAAAATGGAACTTCGAGTTTTCGGTACTTTCCCTATTTTGACGTTCGACATTTTGAATTTGCGATAACATGATATAGATCTGTTAAATAAAGTAACAATCTTGCATCCTTCAAACTGTACCTGCATTATTGGATAGGTACCCATAAATTTATTCCAGGACTGACCTGGTTGCCCTTCTTGAGAAGAGAGTACAGCATGAAGGTGGGTATTGGCAAGGTGGAAATGGTCTTGTAACACAGTTACCTTGTTTTTTTTATATTAGTATGTGTTGGAGCTTTATCACTAATGCATATGTGCAAATATTTATTACATGTCCTTATGCATCAAGTATTTCTCACTTGTCCTTTTGTTTAAGATATTTATCAGATATTTCTTCTTATGTTCCAGGTGTTTATCATTTATTCTTCTGTGTCAGATATGTATCACTTAACTTAATGTGCCAGATACTGCTTACCCGTATGTTTAATGCATTTGTTACTTATACTACTGTGTCACATACTTATCACATATCCTTGTATGTCAGTTCTTTAACTCTTTTCCTTATGTGTCAGACACTTATCACTTACCTTTATATGTTGATTATTCAATATTTATCCTTATTTGTCGGGTATTTATTGTTTATACTTACAGTATGTGTCATACATGGATCACTTGCCCTGTCACTTCTCTTTATGTTTCAGGTATTTATCACTTATTGGCATGTGTCAGGTCACACTAACTGAGACAACAACTTCTTGATATTATTGATATCTTTGTAGAGAGAACAGTTGAGAATCTTACTCACAAGATACGTTTTTGTGCATGAGAACAATTCCATTGGAAGGTCCATTATTCATGTTTCTTTTAGGCCCATACATAATTGAATGTTTTCATGCTATACAATTGCAGCTTAAACCCTGAATTCATCGACTGAATAGATATGTAGACACAAACTTTGGGGAACAAAAGTTCAAAGGATACTAATAACAGTGAGTCATCAAGATAATATTCTGAACCCCTGGAACTCCCCGCTGTAGCACTATATGGACTTGTCTCTTAGTGACCGTACTAGTGGTTAAATATGCAGTGTGAAAAACATAGGGGACAGAAAGCATCACTGCCTGGTGCCCATTTTAGTACAAGGTGTGTGTGTGTGTGTGTGTGTGTGTGTGTGTGTGTGTGTGTGTGTGTGTGTGTGTGTGTGTGTGTGTTTGTATTTGTTTTCTGGAGTAGACCACTAATATCCATGGACTTCCATGGTATTTTCAGTGGGAAACAAAGTTTAAAAAACATCTCACTGAAAATACAACTGCATCTAAGTGTTTGAGATTCATTTGCATTAAATTTATGTTATCTTATTTTATTTTGCTTTTGTATACCTGGCTTGTCTGAATGGCTTAGTTAAAAAAAAACTTTTCAGTGGAGACCTGGGGAGAAAAGCTCCATCATGCTAGAAACATTTTTAAACAGATATTAAGTAAGATGCATTAACAATTACACATTCATTTGCTAATTAAATTACTTTCATATGAAATAAAGGTAACCATTGCAGTGTAAAAGAAACATGCATTACTAGATGTTGAACACTGAGCATTGAAGGGGTATATTAGTGGGTTTGTCAAAGTTATTTTATTATTTATTTTATTTTACATATATTTTATTTTACATTTGTTTATATAGATAGATAATATCAAATAGAGATAGATCATGTGATTAGTCCTTAGAAGTTCAGAGAGACTGAGTCAATGAAAGGAACTAGGTAAGGCAGAAAATATTAATATTGCAGTTAAGAGGCGGGGTATAAAGAAATTTCTTAGATAATTCTGTACATGGCTATCATAAGGTTATTTTAGAAGTATAGAGTTGGGAGTGAGCAGTGTCACAATATTGCTGCGAGATGCTAGGTAATGGCGTAGACTAGTTGTGGGGCACAGGATTCTGAATGAAGAGAAATGGTTTGACAATATGGAAGTCTGAAGATAACAGTGACTTTTATTCTAGAGATATACAGAAGCAGATCAATTGATTTGATGGGTGAAGCTTTGTGTTTTAAATGAGTTTGCATTCTGAATGTATTTAAATGGCAGTGGGATGTGGTTCCATTGTTTACCCATACTATTTGAATAAAGAGAGTCACCTGCCATATTAGATGTTTTGTTTATAGTGATTTGTGATTTTTCCCTTGACAAATAAAATATTATTGGGGGAGTAGTGTTGCATTAAGTTGTTAAGGGTGGTGCAATTTAATGGCTTATGGAGAAGTCTGTGTATTATATTTAGCTGAGAAAGAGCTAGGTGATGTGTTATTTCTAACCAGTTTAGTTTTCTGAGGGCTAGGCAGTGGTGCATCTATTATTGTAATTTACTGTAGTTTTGGCTATTTTGTTATAACATTGCTCAAGTTTGGACAGTTGTGAGACTTGAAGGTTAGTGAAGATTAGGGCAGCACAAAGGAGAAATGGAAGTAAGAAACCAAAGGCCATACATCTTTTGGCTATTTGAGTGAGGTAAGTTTTTATTTATTTATTTATTTATTTATTTATTTATTTATTTAAATTTGTTGACCGGGAGTGTCCGACTGGACGTATGTCCATTTTCAGCGGAGGCCCGGGGAGAAAAGCTCCACAGTTGAAATAAACAGACAGTATTTACATTGGATTACATAGTGATTAACAATTTACATAGCAATTACTTACAACATATTTACAGATGAAGAACATAGTACATCAGTAGACAACTAGAATCTTTATCTGTGAAGTGCATACCAGACATTAACAAATGTTACAAGAAGAAGAAGTTTGTGCTGTATAATAAGTACTGGCTTATGAGCATCTGAGCTTGCTATAATCAAGGTAGTTAGTGGAGTGGAAAGAAAGGTAGTGGTCGGATGGGGTGGATGATATTAGAGTGGGAGTTGCAAGGGCATTGCCAACATGTTTTTAGTTGTGCTTTTAGTGAAGTTTTGAAGTGGGTGCATGATGGTATGGAGGTAATTTGGGTGGGAGTGAGTTCCATAATTTGGCTATGGCGCAAGAGAATAGTGCTTCACCAGCAGAGTTATTGGCTTTAGTGATCTGCAAGTGATTTTTGCTGCTGGATCTTAGTGGTCTGGTGGTGCGATAGGGTTGGAGTAGATTCTGGAGGGATGGGACATTTAGTGGATGGCTTACTAGTTTGTGGGCGAGTGAGAGCTGATACCATTGAAGGAGGTGAGGGAGTTCAAGCCAGCCCAGTTCAGCAAGTGAGAGACAGTGCTGACTACGGTAGGATGCCCCTGTGGTGAATTTGGCGATTTTGTTGTTGCAGGTCTCTAGCTTGTTTAGATCACATTGCCTTAGGTTGGTATATATTGGAGAGGCATAAAGTAGGGTGGAGATAAGGTGGGAATTTGCTATTGAAATCTTTGCTGCTTTGGTGAGAAATTGCTTATTTCTGTATAACGCTCCTAGTTTTTTGTGGACTTTTTTTATATGTGAATGTCAAATTTTAGTTTATTGTCTATTTCCACTCCTAGCAATTTCGTAAGTTCAGTTGGTTATATAGTGGTGTTGTCTTTTGCCGTGATGTTAAAGTGAGAGTTGTTTTGAGTATGTTTGGTGTGTTGGAAGATGAGTAGTTTAGTTTTGTTTGGGTTGAGTATTAATCAGGCATCGGATAACCATGTTTCAACAGAGGAAAAGGCTTCCTGTGTGAATTTTTGCAGTTTTGGTAGGGACTGGGCTGAACAGATGATAGTCGAGTCATCTGCGTATTGAATGAGTGTGCCATGTTTGGTGGCAGAGGCTAGGTTATTGGTGTAAACCGAGAAGAGTAGGGGTCCAAGGATGGATCCTTGGGGAACCCCTATGGAGATAGGTAGTTGGGGAGATATGTCATTCTGCCATACAACGGATTGTTGGCGGTCAGACAGGTAACTCTGAAACCAGTTGGTGACCAATTGTGAGAAGGATAGGTTATTGAGGACAGAGATAAGTTGTTTGTGTGGGACCATGTCAAATGCTTTAGATAGGTCTAAGAAAGTAGCAGAGGAGAGATAGCCATTGTTTTTATGCTGAAGGATAGTGTTAGTAAAGGAGAGTAAGGCAGTGGTGGTGCTATGGTTTGGTTGGAAACCATGCTGAGTACTGGAAAGGAGGTTGTTAGTAAGGAGGTAGTCTGAGACCTGAGAGTGTATGCATCTCTCTAGTATTTTGGAGAGTGGAGAGAGAATAGCTATGGGGCAGTAAATGGTTAGCTTTGTGGAGGGTCCGCCTTTGTGGAGGGGAATTATATGTGATACTTTCCACAGTGTGGGAACGTGACTTTCTGACAGAGATCGGGTAATCAAGATGGATACTGGGTAGGCCAGAGCATCAGCTGCGATTTGTAGATATTCACTTGGGAGGCTGTCTGCTGCTAATTTGGTGGGTTTAAGTTTAGTTAAGAGTTTTTTTATTTTGGAGGTAGGTACAGGAGAAAAAGAGAAGGCAGTGGGGAGATTACTAGTTGAAGGTGTGGGTTGGAGGGGAGGGGGGTTGTGTTGTTTAGCTAGTGATAGTATGGTTTGGGTGAAGTGTGTGTTGAATTAGGAAGCAATATTTTCTGAAGAGTGAGGGATGTTAGGAGGGGGGGGGGTACTGACTTTACCTGGGTGGAGGATGGAGTTTATGGAGGACCAGAATTGTTTGGGGCTGTGTTGTGAGGAGTCTAGGGCAGACTGATAGTACTGGGATTTGTCCTGTTTTATCAGCTTTTTGACTCTATTGCGTAGTTCTAGGAATTTCAGTCTAGCTGAGGGGGTTTTGGTTTTGCGCCAGTGCTCCCAGGCTTTATCCGTTTTTCATTTCTGACTTAGTGGTTTTCTGTAGCCATGGGGAGGGTTGTGCTTTGGTTCTGGAGAATCTTATGGGGGCATGGTAATTAAGGATGTTCAGGAAGGTAATATTAAAAAATTCAACTGCATCATCTAGACTGAGGTACTTTAGAGGATGCCAGTTACATTCTTTGCGGGATGAGATGAATGTGAGTGGGTTAAAGTTTAGTTTTTTATGTATTTGACGGTAGATGACAGGTTTAGCTTGGTATAGGTATTTTTGAGTAGGAATGTTGGGGAGTGATCACAGAGGCTATCTGATAAGCAGCCTGTTATATATGACTGGGGGCTCTTACTGACTAGTATCCAGTCCAGGGTAGTGTGCTTGGTGGAGTTTTTATTTATCCTGGTTGGTGACTGGACTAGTTGAGTGAAGCCATGAAGGTGTACATGATGGGTTGGATTGTTGCCAGAACAGGATTGCCAGTCAATATTGAAATCACCTAAGATGATAGTTTCTTGGGGGAGATGGTGTGTTGACCAGCTGAGGAGGTTTTCTAGGGGAGGGATGTTTTGGCCAGGTGGGAAGTAGCATCCAATTATGTTGATGGTTTTGTTTTGGTTAATTTTGAGGTTGGTATATATAATTTCTTCATTGCCTATTTGTGGAGCTGATGATTTTAAGATCTGGATGTTTAGATGCTGTTTAAATATTATAGCTACACCACCTCCTTTTTTGTTTAGCTGGTCTACTCTTAGTATGCTGTAACCTGTAGGGAGTATTTGCTCACTGGTAATGTGAGGTTTTAGCCAGGTTTCTGTCAGGATGGCTATATCTGGGGAGTACAAGTCTATGGTAGCATGGAGTTCATGGACTTTGTTGGATATACTTCTAATATTTAGGCATAGTAGAAGGAAGTCACTTGGCTTTCTATTGGCTGTAATATGGGAGAAGTTGTGGTTTCTAGTCTGACTATGAAGATTGGGGTTGGAGATGGTAGGGTCAGGGTTGGGGTGGATGTCTCCACTTAGGGCTAGTTTTGATAAGCATGAGATTATTAGTTTTCTCAGTTTTTGAATGTGTTTGATTATAAGGGAAACTTTATGATTGTGCTCTGTGGGTAATAGGTATGGTGGGAGGGTTACTATGTTAAGTTGTAGGGATGCTTTATGTTTGAGTAATATAGTTGGTAGAATATGTGGTGGGTGCATAGGGATGGTTCTTGAGCTGGTGGGAGGGGAGCTGAGTGTGGCTGAGACATGAGTGGTGGTGTGAGTAGTATTACAGTGGTAGTAGTTGAGTGGGGGAATGATGGAGCTTTGGTAGGATGTAAGATATGCAAGGAGAGTGCATGCAGTGAGCATAGGAAAGGTATGCTTGTACATGTTAGTTGAGGAGGTGTGATAGTAGTGGGAAGATGGAGGAGGTAGTGTTGGGTTAGTGCTGTGGTTGGCTATTAGAAAGATGGGAGGGGTTTGAGTGCAATAAAGGTGGGACCACCGGGGGCGGCAGGAAATAGGGGGCAGGGTGGGGAGCAAAGCGGGTACAGACCTTGTTAGTTGCTCGTATGAGGGGCTGGAAGCAATCACAAAGCAAAGACAAGTATGTGTTAAGAAACAATCACAATTGACCAAGGACTGCCCTGAAACTGTAAGTCATTTCTTAATTTCTCAGTTGGAAAAACAGGATAACCTTGTATCAGTAGGCTACTGTGGTCATAGTTTAAATTTACAAACACACAGTATTGATCAGTTATGGATACTATTTGCTAACAGAAGGGAATAAGAGAAAGTGGAAGATGTGTGTGTGTGTGTGTGTGTGTGTGTGTGTGTGTGTGTGTGTGTGTGTGTGTGTGTATGGTGGGGGGGGGGCTGCTTACAACCAAAGAAGAGTGCTCTCCAGGGGAAAATGAATATTGGCTCAAACAGGTAGACACATACTCAAAGTTAAACTGTAGCTGTTTGCAGACAGTTCAGACCCGGACTGCGCTTTTCTTACAAGAATGTTAAAGGTGGTACCGCAGTTGAATACTTAATAGTGGTGTTAGTTTCAAAGTTAAACTGTAGCTGTTTGCAGACAGTTCAGACCCGGACTGTGCTTTTCTTACAAGAATGTTAAAGGTGGTACCGCAGTTGAATACTTAAGAGTGGTGTTAGGTTCAAAGTTAAACTGTAGCTGTTTGCAGACAGTTCAGACCTGGACTGCGCTTTTCTTACAAGAATGTTAAAGGTGGTACCGCAGTTGAATACTTAAGAGTGGTGTTAGGTTGGAGAGACACTGAGCCTTCATGGGGCCTGTAGCAGAGTGGATTGTAGTTTTTACTCTATATAATATACCATGGTTTTGATGATTTTTTAAACCATGTGTGATACATTGGGATCGAACTTCAACTGGTCATCTCTGATGTCATTGAGTAATTTTGTGTCATTTACTTGTTTTATCATGGTGTTGTTGGCAAAGACACTAGTGAGTATTGCTATCATATGCCTGATTCCTGTAAATCTCGGTACAAGTCTTGGTGGAGATCTACTTTTCTAACCTGAGACTCCACCTTGTTTTCTTTTTATAAACTTAACATTTTCATACATTTACCCAGGATTTCATTCAATCTATTAACTAAAATAATGTATGTATTTAATACACCTCCGAGGTCAAGGCTCTCATTCTGTAGATTTATAACTGGAAAGCTCCCTTGTTGAGTCTTAGAACTAGGTGGATTATATATGCTTTATTTCAAAATAGATAATGCAATATACATTTCCTTTCCTTTCAGTTCTATTCTTTTCTTTTCCCTTTGCCTAACAACCATTAAAGCTGACTTTCTAAGAGTAGAGGTGGAAGGATGTATGTTTTTAGAGACAGTAATGGTACATGGAAATGCCTAGGGAATTACCCAGTTTCACACAGGGAAAAGGGGGATTCAAAGGCATGCATTCCCAAATAAAAGAAAGAAAAAGCCCCTTCTTTAATTGGTCAAGGACTGTACCTTCTATGAGTTAATATACTTTAAAGAAGAAACATTTATGTGGATAGTTTTTTGTCCCAAATGAATGAGAAGTTAAAAATGTATGAATTGGATATGAACTGGATATTGTGGAAAGAAAGAAATTTAAATTGGTGCAAGACGTCCATGATTACAAGAATGGAACAGCCTTCTCCTCTAGGACCAATCGGAGAAGATCTCGTGGTCATGTGAGGTTTCAATAGGAAGAGAGAGCTGGTATCAATCATGGCAGCTCATTTACGGCATCGGAGGATCAGGATACTTTCTTTGAAGGTAAGAATGAAGATAATAATGGTTATCTTCCACTTCCAGCTGCACAAAATGCAGAATAGCTTAATCGTACATTTTGGAGCACCTCCAAGAACCAACGAGGAGGTTATCAAGGCAGGAAGTGACAGAGTGAACAAGGAATTGTGCTTCAGAAAGACCTTCACCAATGTTTCAAAGGAGGTAAATGGTGCAGGTCTACCTCATAAACTTTTAGATAATAATAACTATATTATTAATTTGTCAGGTAAAACGTTGTCAAATGAAGAATATGCAGTGTTGAATTATGGACTAAAGTTTATACCTACAGTTTTACCATGTTTACATGATATTAAATGTGATATTTTTAGACTTGTGAGGAAACTTCATTTAAAATATTTTTTAGATGTTCTGTTCAGCAAAGAAATGATGATTTTACTAACAATGAATGCTTGTGTAGTGATAGTAATAATAGTGATGTTAGTTTTTATTCCTGTTTTTTTCAGATGTGGAACTTAATGCTTATTGTTTATTGGACCCCAGTCATATTGAGTATAAAAGTACCTTTATACCTCCTTTTCTTCATGAAGGGTTGCAGCAGTTTTCTGCCATGTTGAATTTTGCTGTTGAGAATGATTTTTTTTTGAATTTAAGAGACAGATGGGTGATTTCAGTTATAATTTGACCAAAAAAGAGTGGAAAGCACTGCGGGCTTTGGGTACACAAAGATATTTAGTACTTAAGCCTGAGGATAAGGGGGAATAAGTTAGTTTTAATGCACTATTTGCAATATCTATATATAAAGCCATGGTGGTGCAGAGGTTAGCGTTGTTGCCTAACACCAAGAGGTTCTCCCATTCGATTCTCGGCTAGACTGCCTTCTGTGTGGAGTCTGCATGTCCTCCCCGCAGTCAAGTGACGTTAAAGACATGCAGGTAGGTGCCAGTGTGAATGTGCATGCCTTCATTGATGGTTGGGAGTCAGGCTGGCAACTCGGCACCATAAAAATCCATTGCCAATCATGAGCAGACCGGAGTTCCGCTGTGGTGACCCCTAACTGGGAAAAGCCGAAAGTCTTTTTATTTGCAATATCTATATATGTGTTATAAACATCTAACAAATGAAGACGTTTATTGTAAAGTTAATCCCTCTGCTTATATTACAGCTTTAAAAAATATGATGAGTTATTAAGTAAAGGTTTCAGGTTGAGATGTCTGTCTAAGGAGGATGTTGAGAAGAAATTTAATCGTGATAGTTGTACCATGGCATACTTTTATTGTTTGTCAAAGGTGCATAAGGATCTAGTGAACCCCCCGGTCATCCTATAGTGGCAGCTAGAAATTATTTTCTTCGTAATATAGGTCTTTTTTTATATTCATATTTGTCACCTAAACTACTCAATTTACCTTCATATGTGAAATACATTTTTGATTTTTTTAAACAAAATTTGTGACAGCCAATGGACCAAAGACATGTTCTGGGTCACTTTGGATTTCAAAAGTTTATATACCAGTATAAACTATAATTTTGGTATGGAAGCTTTACGATTTTTTCTAGGGACAAGCCCAGTGGCAGAATATGTTATAGAATTGTTATATTTTTGTTTGAATAATAATTATTTTGAATTCAATGGAAATTTATAGCATCAGAAACAGGGAACGGCAATAGGGGCAGTTTTTGCCCCCATGTATGCCAATCTCTGTATGAGCTTGTTTGAAATAGAATATGTATATTAGTTAGAGTTCTACCAACAATATGTTGTGAAATACTATAGATTTATTGATGACATAATATTTTTATGTAAGGGGGTCAAGATTTAGTGGATGATTTTGTGTTTCGTTTAAAACATAATAGGTTCAATTTGCAAAGTGATGCATTAAAATTAGTAAAAGAGTTGCATTCTTGGATGTGGTGGTAGATATAAGTAGTGAAAGGGATATTAGAACAACTGTGCATAGAAAATTCCAGGATAGAACCCAATATTTACATGCACAGAGCTGTCATCCTCCTCACACCTTGCCGGTTCTGCCATATAGTGAGTTTTTAAGAATACGTAGACTTTGTAATAATGAGGTGGATTTTAAGACAGAAATGGAAAGAACATTTTGGATGTTTATTGACAGAGGTTATAATAGAGAAGCTTTGCAGAAGTATTGGGATATGTTTGTAGGGGAACAAATAGTCATCAAAACAATAAAATGCAAATAAAAAATATAAGAAATGCACAGAAGGATGCACAAAGGATGCATTTTGCTGCTACGTACAATGTTTTTAGTTCTAAGTTAGTGGAACTAGTTAAATTTTACTGGGGTTATTTGATGTCCCTGAGAGAGTTTTCTGAGTGAGGAGTTCGAGTCCCTATGTTCTCTTATAAAAGAGGAAAAAGTATTAGAGATTTTTTAGTTCATGGTAGATTTGTTGCCTCCTTAAGTGGAATTTCTAAGGTAGTGACATTAAAGGAAACATTATCCTGTGGGAAATGTAAAGGTTGTAAGTATATAGTTAGAAGCTTTCAAAAATCAATGGGATTAGATTTATGGTACAGGGAACTTATGGTTGAGATATTCGGGGTGTTATATATGCCCTAAAGTGTCCCTGTAATAAGTTTTATGTAGGAGAATGTAAGAGACCTTTTAAGGTCAGGCTTTTAGAACATGTGCAAGATATAAGTAATAGTAAACAAGAAAGCTCAATAGCTGAACATTTCAAAAACTTCCACAAAGGGGAATTTGCAGGTTTAAAAGGAACAATTTTCGAAAAAAATCAATGGTCATCAGTATGATGGTGTCCATATAAAGAATAGATTGTTGTACAAAGAATCTGTATATATATATATATATATATATATATATATATATATATATATATATATTGAAATTCAATGCTTTGGATCCAAATGGGTTAAATTAAGAATGTAATTGGTGTTTTTTATATAATTATGTAATTAAGTATTTAGAGTTTAATTAGTGAAGGTATTTATGGCAGGTGGTTGTTTTAGAAGTTTTACTCCTTGAAGGCTTTTTTAAGCTGAGGTGTTAGAGACAATAAACGGTTCCTTGTGGATTATTGGCTGGTTGTTTATTTTTTGAGGGGGTAGGGTTTGCTACATTTGGGCTACAGTGGTTTTGGTACTTTATAGAATGAGTCTGATTATATTTTTCTAAAGTGAAGATGTCTGTTAGTAGCTACTTACCTGCCTGAAAACGTGCTTTATGCTTAAATAACATGAAATATGTTGTGTGCTGTTCACTCCTCTAATTATCAGTTAACATTTATGTATTTATTTATTTATTTTCTCGTTTGCTTTTCTACTGGGACAGTTTGGTTGGGCAATAGTAGCCTCTTTTCAGCAGAGGCATTGAGGCTTTTTCCTTGGGTCTGACGGTGTTTCATGCTGTCCTCATTTCTTTTGAGCAGAAATCTAAATAAATTCCTGTCTAAATCCTATTTTCTTTAACCCCAAAGACTGTCTTAAATAGGGATGGTGTTTCTGATCCAAGCCACCATTTCTGGGGGAGGGGAAACATATGCAAAAAACAAAAACAAGTTCTGTCCACAATCTTGAATTAAAAGGTGATTTGAGTAGACTGCTAGAGCAATATGTATGCACTACAAGTCATTTAGTTATTTTGTACTGAAGAAAAAAGTATTCTGAAATAGTCAATCACCTGTTTGTTATATGTACCATACTGTAGTGAATTCCCTACTGCTAGAAATAAGGTACACTTGTCATCTACTGGATCTGCCACTTTGAAAATGGACATGAGTACATTCCTCATATAAGTAACTACATGGACCTTTGAGATGTCAACATAATTTACAGGATTCAATATGCAGTTTACATTTCCTGACATGGCACATCTGCCATTTCTACTCTGTCGAACTAAGGAACAGTGATTCCCAACTTTAAATATTTGTATATTTGGGGTAATATGTTATGTAACAACTACAAGCATGCAGCCTATTAACAGGCCCAACCCTAGCCACCCCTAGCAGTCCTTATTTAACCAATTGTTAATACCTGTATGATATTTTCTCTTCCATTTCCTAGCATGCTTCATCACCTGTACCACTGACACTGAAAACTCATTACCATTCAGCTTAGAGCATTCGAGATTGTCTTCACGCATCTCTTGTTAATGTACCTGAAATCCTTCAGTTAAAGTAATAATTTCTTAATTTAAAAGACAATACTGCCCTACTTGCTTCTCAAGACATTATTACAGGTTTATGCCTTTGTACTATCAGGTCCATATTTTGCCATGATTATGGATGGATGGTGCTGCAACCTACCTCAATTATGCAAGCACTGTCTACATATATAGAGAACAGTAGTAGTTAAACTTGTATAACAAACCATACAATTTTATACAATCTAAATAACTGTAACCATGCAGCTGAGTTGAGGAGCTAATTATGAGTCAATAACAGACTAAAATGTCTTACCATTATGTATCTCCCTTAACCATCAACATTAGACCCTCAATTTCCCGATTCCCGGATCTGCCTGCTATACCACTTTACCACTTCATTAGTCAGGGTGCAGCTGGAAGGAAGAAGAAACAATTGCTCCTTACTATGGGACATGAGAAAAAGTAGGATATTCTATGCTTAGTAATAAAGGTAGAGAGAAGTTTGACAATCTGGAAGTAGTATCACCTTCCATTAAGGGCAATCTTAGGGAAATCTGCTGCTTGTCAGTTTACTAACATTCAGAATGTCATCAAGGAAAGGTCACCAGCATGACCCTTACACTTAGAGAAGAGTTGAGAAAGTCAATGTTGCAATTTTATCACTGTCTCCCTCCTCTCTCAGTTTGTGTTATCATATATATATATATATATATATATATATATATATATATATATATATATATATATATATATATATAATGGGAGCTGGGGGGCTTGGCCCCTCTACAAAAAATTATTTTGTGTTTTGCAACTTTGGGAGTGCTGCTGTTTAACTCCTGACCTCCTAATGCCTTGGTTGTTTTGGGGACAAATATTAATGTCTTGGTTTAATGAGATGTGATTATACATATGTTCACAACCCAATGTGTCTTTTGTCACTATTTAGTTATTACATAATTTTATATTTACTACCCAAATTTAATGTCTCTGTTGCTGTTTATCTTTATTTATACTGTTATGGATATTTGCTTAATTGTTTTATTGTATATTTTATACTGTATTTTACTTCAGTCTTATAATTTTCTTGCTTTGTTTTACTGTGGAGCTTTTATGGACATTTGCTTGTCTTATTGTATATTTTTACTGTATTCTACTTTAATCTTATTTTTCTTGCTTAGTTGTACTGTGGAGCTTTTCTCCCGGGCATCTGCTGAAAAAGGGCTTTTGCTCAGTCGAACTATCCTGGTCAACAAATGTCAAATAACTAAATAATAAATAAATAAATAATACATCCCAAGTCTAACATCAAATAAAACAAAGCTAACATGTCACAGCTAATAATAAGAAGAAATAGTTTTCCTTGCTGCACAAAAAGGGAATATTGCATCATAGTATCTTTTGTTGTTGCCATTTGTTACCTTGAGATGGAAACATTTTTCCCACAAACCTGTAGCTTTCTAAGCAGGAAAGTAGAATCAGCCTGTGAATGTTCAATGAAAACATTTTGTGGACATTAAAAGTAATGTCTGTTTCTTTGGAGCAGCACAAATCTTGCCATCTACAAGGGGGATAGATCAGCCTGAAATGTATTGTGTCCTTTGTGAAATACTTCATGTTGGACTAAATGCAGAGAAACATAAGCAGTTCAATTTAGTTTTTTTGTACCTATCAACAGATGTGCTGTTTCAAAAGTCCTTCTTTAGTAACTTTGTAGTTTTTGTTTGTTTCCATGCTAAAGATGTTCTGTAAAATAATAGTATGTTTCAGTCATATAATCGTTATGTACCCATATATTTTAGAATAAGATTTTTTACTTATGACATTGGTTATGATATTGTATCATTAATCTGTATCTATTATTTATAGGATCTACTTTTGTCCTGCTACTGTTTATTTATTTATTTATTTATTTATTTATTTTATTTGGCATTTGTTTACTGGGAAAGGCTGAATGGGCATGAATCCTGTTTTCAGCAGAGGCCCAGGGAGAAAAGCTCTAACATACATAGTTCAAATAATAAACTACTTAATATTATCACATGAAGTGCAGTAACAAATAATAGAATCGAAACAGAGGAGAAATAAAATCAGATCAGAAAATCATACAGTCACTTTTCTCAAGATGAATTAGAAACTGGTCTTTCAGGTCAGAACTCAACTTAATGTTAAACAAGCAAACAAACGAACAATAAATAGATAAAAGGTGAGTCACTATATTACCACCATTATCTAATAGCAGCTGGTGACTGATGCAAAAACTGGCTTACACCTTAATTCTAATGGTGATAATATTAAATAACATTCCCTTATTCATGATTTAGAATTATAGTAGTATTTTACAGCTATGATATAGTAAAACTGAGTCACTGTAGTTATTTTATTTATTTTCTTATTTTTTTTATTTTTACATTTGTAAACTAGATACAGTGGAAGTCCAGAAATCTGATTTAGCCATGACATGGGTCCTAAGGCAGAAATAGTATACACTTTAAGAATCAGAAAAAGTACACATGATAATAAACATAAGGTCATCTGAAGTATATCAGAAATACCAATGATGACCCAAATTGCTGTGAATTTTGAGAATAAATTGCATGATAGTATATGTTTCTTTATGTGTGAGAATAGCAGTTTTCAATAATCATAAGACAGCAATGAGCTTAGTGCATGCATTCACGTAGGGACTGAGTGTAAGACATGCACCAGTTATTGTCAAAAAAGATGCATATTTAGAGAGGAATAAAAATACTCTGGGTGGAATTCAATAAACCCTACACAGAGTGATTCTCTATGTAGGAATAGTGTTATGGCCCAAAAACAGAACATGGCCACCGAGCGATCCAGGAAACAGGGCTGAGGGCTGTGCACGAGCGTGTGGACACAAAGGTGTCCGTGGAATGCAGATCACTTTATAAGCTGGTGAAAACCATGCAAATGAGGTTGATTTGCAATTCAACAAGCAGAAAGGCACCTGTGTAGGTGCCATGTTGGTGTAAGAAATGTATACGGTTAGTAACCATTTACTGGACTATAAAATTTAAACAGGGGCTGTAAAAGCCTAAAAAAAGGGTGGATATTGCAAGTAGACATGCAAACGGACAAAACTATGGCCAGTGATTCAAAAAGCAATGCAATGTAATAAAAAAATAAATAAATAAATTTTAATACATATATCACATTTAAGCGGCACGCAGCAACTCGCAAACATGCCATTATGCAAAAAAAAAAGAAATAAAAAGTTTATAATTTGCAAAACTATTGCATTATAGTGCCCAGCAGGCAGGGTCATACAATGGCAAGTTACAGTGGTTGCCAAGGAGACAAGCCCTGGTGTAGTGAAGTATCCAGGGTATACACAATTTGGTGTATGTAAATGAGCCATGGATATCTAAATAGCAAAAAGGGCGACCGTGTCCTCAGGTACAAACCGTGTTAGGACTAGAACCATGTTGGTGTAGGCAGAATGGTAGCTGATAGCAAAAGGGAGTTTGTCATGCCATGTATAAGTGGATTGGAGCTTAGCGGTGCCTGTTTGCACTCAGCTAATCACAGCTAAGCAGGGGAGCGTGTTTGAGGCTGCTAAGCTATGCTTAGCCCCATGGCATATGTTTTAGCTGGTTAGAGGAAAGCTAAGCATGCCTATGTACAGGGGAGAGTCCAAACTGCTGAGCAATGTTTACACTATTGTCACATGTTTTACTTAGCAGTGGAAGAAAAAAAAAAAACGCAAAGTAAAAGGAAATAGCCTGGGAAAGCCAATCAAGTATAAATGACTTATAAGCCCTATTCCACTGACACTGGCCCATTCAAACCCCTCAATGATATACCTGGCAGGTGGAATGCATCATAGTCAGCCAATCACACAGGCTGCATCTGCAGCACACCAGTATAAAGTATGCATACACCCTTCAATCTGATTTTTCCCACATATTGTGCACCATTGGAGTATACACTTGGGAATTTTAACTGACAAAATGATAACGGCTGCTGCTGCTCTGCTACATCTGTATGCACTAGAGGCTGAGGTCAAGTGATGGTGCTGATGCTGGCAACAGGCACAGACTGAGAAGGAGAAGAATGTTCAGGCCCAAGGTAACCTTCCAGGAGCTACATGAACTGGAAATAGCAGAGTGCTACAAGGTGGGCAGGAACATACTACAGGAACTCACCAAGCTCTGCCGCCCTCACCTCAAACCAAGAGCCAACAGAGTGGAATCCATCCCAGTGGAAACAAAGGTATGTGTAGCCTTAAGAATACTAGCTACAGGTAATTTCCAAAGACTTACTGGGGGCATGACGGGGGTATCTCACAGGCATCTGCATCCAGGGTGCTCCACCAGTTTCTGGATGTCATGCTAACACATGCCAGTGAGCACATTTATTTTCCCCGCACCCCTGAGGAGATGACCAGCAATATGCATCTCTTCTCCCATTTACTACACTACCCAGAGGTACTGGGTCCCTTAGAGTGCACTCATGTGCACATGAAAGCACCACTCGGTGAGGAGGGTAGAGTCCTAGTCAACCACAAGAGGTATCACTCCATCAACTCCAAAGTCATGTGCAATGCCCAAGGCAGTATCATGAATGTGTGTGCTGGCAGCCCTGGCAGTTATCACAACTCCCACATCTGGCACTCATCAGAGCTGTACCAGATATTTTCCAGGGGGGACATCCCATACAGCCATCTACTGAGGGATTCTGGCTACACACTGGAACCAGGGATGATGACACCTATCAGAAATGCACACAAACCAATTGAAGAATGCCATAATGAGGCACACACATAAACTAGGAACATCATAGAGTATTTACTTGGGCTGCTCATGTCATGGTTCTGCTGCCACGATATATCTAGTGGAGCCCTGCAATACTCTCCAGCCACATGTGCAACTAACACTAGGTAAGACTGCAATCCAAATTGTAGCTTGCTACAGATCCCCCACCATCCCCCAAGATTCTCACTACACCTTTCTAAGCATACAACATAGCATACAACCAAACACCCTAATACTGGGTGATTTCAACTACCCTGCCATTAACTGGGAAAACTACTCATGTACCAACACCTTTGCCTAACGGTTCTTGGAATTCATAAATTCCAATGCTCTGGATCAACTAATCCATAGTCCCACCAAGGGCTCCAATATCCTAGACCTGGTCATTTCCAATATGGGAAATCAATGCTCCACACCTATGGTCACCCCATTCATTGATCAGGTCAGACCATAAGCTAATCACCCTTAACATCCACATCTCACCCCCACCCCCCAGTAAGGAAACCTCCATAATAAACTTCTCCAAAGCCAACTTCATGCTACTCAAGTCAGAAGTGACAAACTTCATGACACCCATGCAGATGGGAACTGAAAGTTAGACTGCTGAATCCTACACTAAGGCACTGTACGAGCACATCCACTCATCCATGAATCGTGCCATCCCAAATAGAGCCTAGATGCTCTCCTCCAAAAAAAGGAAGCCAATCTGGTGGTCCCCTGCCATAAACAAACTTTACAACAAAAGGAAGAAACTGTTGCAGAAAAGAGGAAAATCACAGGATGCAAAAAAAACTCCCTTACCAGACTCAGTAAGAAACTGAGATCCCTCATAAAAATCCTCCAAAGCTAGTTATGAAAATAACATTGCCAAAGATTCCAAGGACAACTACAAGGCATTCTATAGTTATGTCAAGACTCTAAATGGCAATGCTCAGATCTGCTCTGAGCTACAACAGAATGGCATTAAATATACTGATCCCAAGGATATTGCCAATATCCTGGCTGATCGATTCAGTGCCAACTTCACCACCCTTTCACACCCTAAATGGCCCATCTCAATACCGGAAGATTGCCAAATTCTGGTAATAACAGCCACACAGGTAAAAATTGCACTCTCCAAAGCTAAGAATACAGCATCCATGGGACCAGATGACATCCTGGGCTGTGTACTACATTAACTACAAAATGAACTGGCACCTCACCTAAGTGTCATGTTTAATCATACCCTCACCTCAGGCTTTGTGCCCACTGAGTGGGGCACAGCTACAGTTATCCCACTCCACAAGGGGGGATCCACCTTGGATCCCGGAAACTACCGCCCTATCAGTCTGACGAGCCTGATCTGCAAGGCCATGGAACATATTGTCATGGAACTTATAAACAAAGACATTGGCAACCTTAGAACACTGGACCCCACCCAGTTTGGTTTCATGAAGGGCCGATCTTGTCTCCTGAACCTGATAGACTTCTTTGAATCAGTCTCCAGAGCTGTGGACAAGGGTAAGGCAGTCCACACAGCCTATCTGGACCTTGCCAAGGCCTTTGACACCATCCCCCACTCTGGAATCATAGCTAAACTTATTAAGCTGGGCAATAATCCCTATGTGACTCGATGGGTTGCCAACTGGCTTACTGACAGAACATACACTGTAAAAGTAGCTGACTCCAAATCCAGTTCCAGACAAGTGACAAGTGGAGTACCTCAGGGTTCAGTCCTGGGACCTCTCCCATTTGGCATCTACTTCTCTGAAGTACAGGCCAACTCTAAGGGGCTCTGGCTAACAAAGTTCACAGATGACTGCAAACTGGGAGCCATTATTGAATCCCCAAATGATGTGGATACTCTACAAAAGGGCCTTACAGAAACAGATGCTTGGTGCCAGAGCCATGGGCTCAAGCTCAATGGCAAGAAATGTATAGTTATCCCCTTTGGGAAAAAAACATGTACCCGTGAATTACCACATAGGTGGCAGTACACTAAACACCGAAAGTGTGATAAGAGACTTAGGGACACAGGTGGACAGTAGTCTCACCTTCAATAACCACATCGCCACAACAGTCAAGAAATCCTTCTATGTGGCACACCTCATCACTAAGGGCTTTTCATCCAGAAAAAAGGAGATCATTGTCCCACTGTACTCATCCCTCATTAGACCCATTATAGAATACAATGCCCCATTTGGTATGTACCTCTCAAGACATCTGCAACAACTGGAAAGACTGCAGAAATACCTCACTAAAAGAATCACAGGCCTAAAGCAGATGCCCTATGCTGACCACCTTAAAAAACACCAGCTATACTCTGCCGCATATCGTCTACTCTGAGGTGATCTCTGCTTAACATAGAAGGCCATGTCAAACCCAGAGCTGTTGGACATGCTACACTTAAAGAAATCCCAATTCCTCAGAGCCACACACTCCAGGGATCTAAACCTTGTCATCACAATAAACAAAACATGCTGGAGGGATAGGTTCCTGACCCAGAGACTCCCCAGACTCTGGAATAGACTGCCCATACATGTCAAGCAGAGCACCTCTTTGGCCCTCTTCAAAAGGAACCTTGATGATTGGATGGCAGAAAGGAAATTCACCCCGGGGATCACGTCAGTCCCCCTGCTAGACAGGGGTCCAGGGAAGTAAATAGTGTGGGAAGAAATAGCCAGGGAGTTGTTATGGCTAGGTTTGTATAGGCCCTAGGGCCGCTAGCCTAGTACCAACCTATGAACCTATGAACCTATGGTAGCTCAGCATAATGCATCTGAGATACTTCAGGTACAACTAACACTGGGTAAGATGGCGATACAAGTCATAGCCTGCTACAGAATCCCAAACATGTTCCCACTCCAACTTTCTAAGCACCCTGGAATCTATCAGGGTCGAACCCAATACTCTCATACTGGGTGAGTTCAACTACCGTTCCATCAACTGGGAAAACTATTCAAGTACCAATGTACAGGCCCAACACTTTCTGGAATTTATCAGTTCCAGTGCCCTGGACCAGCTCATTCTGACCCCCACTAGAAGAAGCAACATCCTCAACCTGGTTATCACCAACATGGGAGACCATTGCTCCACACTTATAGTCAATTCCTCCCTGGTTAAATATGACCACAAACTGATCATCATGGAAATCTCCATCTCACCTACACCCCCTGCTAAGGTGACCACCCTGAGAAACTTCTATAAAGCCGACTTTAGGCTCCTAAAAACAGAGGTGGCTAACTTCTCGGCACCCATGCCAATGGAAAACAGCTGCATGACTGCCAAATCATACACCAATGCACAAGCATGTACATAAATGCATGGACCTTGCCATACCTAATAGAACTAAGACGCTCTCCTCCAAGAAATGGAAGCCAATCTGGTGGTCCCCAGCCATCATTAAACTCTACAACAGAAGGAAGAAACTGTTGCAGAAAAAAATGAAGTCACAAGACTGGAAAACCTCCCTTATCATTCTCAACAAAAAGCAGAGATCCCTTATCAAATCCTCTAAAGCCAGCTATGAAAGCAGAATTGAGGCTCATACCAAAAACAACCACAAAACCTTCGATAGCTATATCAAAAACCTCAAAGGCAATACCCAGATTTGCTCTGAATTTTTTCACAATGGCACCTCCTATACTGAGCCAACAGATATAGCCAACATACTGGCCGACAGATTCAATGTCAACTTTACGCCCCCCAAGGGCCCTATCACAATACCAGAAGAAAGCCTGGTACCCACCATTTCTGTGGCACAGGTAAAAGCTGCATTGTCCAAACCAAGAATACAGTGTCCATAGGACCTGATTGTGTCCCTGACTGCATCCTACATGAGCTACAAAATGAACTGGCACCATATCTGTATGGCCTGTTTAATCACAGCCTTACCTCAGGCTATGTCCCTAACAAATGGCGTACTGCTACAGTCATCCCACTCCATAAAAGGGGAGCAACTACAGACCTTGGGAGCTATTGCCCCATTAGCCTGATGAGTCTGGTATACAAAGCTATGGAGTGCATCATCATGGACCTGCTTCACAAAGATATAGGCAATCTCCAAACTCTTAACCCCACACAGTCTGGCTTTGTCCAGGGGAGATCCTGCCTGCTGAACCTGGTTGACTTCTTCAAGGCAGTCACCAAGGCTATGGAGAGAGTAAGGCAGTGCATACAGCCTACCTCAACCTGGCCAAGGCCTTTTGATACCATTCCCCACTCAGGTATCATTGATAAACTCACCAAACTAGGAATCAATACTTACATCACTAGGTGTGTTTCAAATTGGCTCACAGTCAGGACCCACAGAGTGAAAATTGCAGATCCCAAGTCAGACTGTCGATCTGTCACAAGTGGAGTCCCACAGGGCTCAGTCCTCGGCCCTCACCTGTTTGGCATCTACTTCTCAGAAGTCCAGGCCAACACAGAAGGACTTGGGCTGACCAAGTTCCCTGATGACTGCAAGATATGAGTTATTATCAACTCCCCAAGTGATGCAGACATCCTACAAAATGGCCTCTTCTGAGACCAATGACTGGTGTCAGAACCATGGTCTGAAACTTAACACCAAAAAATGTGTTATCATCCCCTATGGAAAAAACTCAGTTCTCACAAATGACCATGTTGATGGGAGCCCACTGAACACTGAAGGGGCCATAAGAGATCTGGGCACCCAGGTCGACAGCCACCTCACCTTCAACCACCACATTGCCACTGTAGTCAGAAAGTCCTTCTAGGTGGCACAGCTTATAACCAAAGGTTTTGCATCCAGGAAGAAGGAAGTCATCATCACTCTCTACTGATACCTTATTAGACCAGTCATCAAATATATTGTCCCATTTGGCATGTACTTGACCAGTCACCTACAACAGCTGGAGAGGCCACAAAAGTCCCTCACAAAAAGGATCCTAGGCCTTAAACACATGTCCTACATGGACAGACTCAAGAAACTTCAACTGTTCTCAGTCTTTTATTGTCTCCTTAGAGGTGATCTCTTCTTGACTTACAAAGCCATGTCCAACCCAGCCCTACTTGAAATGCTACACCTAAAGAAATCCCAATCCCCTCGCCACATGCTCCAGATGTCACAACCTCATTACTACAATTAACAGAACATGCTGGAGGGACAGGTTCATCTCCCAAAGACTGCCCATAGTCTGGAATAAGCTTCCCATTCATGTCAAGCAGAGCACCTCACTGGTCCTCTTCAAGAGAAATCAGAAAGTTCACTCCAGGGATAAATCCAGTTGCCTTACTGGATATGGGCACTGTGAACTAACATCGGGTGGCACGGTGCCTGGGCAATTTTGTTGGGCCAGGCTTGTAAAGGCTCCAGGGCCATTAACCTAGTACATACCTATGAACCTATGAACCTATGAACATGTGCACACATGTTCATAGTATGTGCCATGCTACATAATATGATCCTGCAGAAACAGCTGCCACAGGAACATCACAGGCAAGGGAGACACAGCCCCCCCACCAGTGCTAAGGTCCCCACAGGCACAGGGGGACTCAGAAAAGGAACCCCCTGAGCATCTCCCTGTAGGCAGATGGTGTGCCCAGTACACCCTGGCACTGGCAAAGAGGCAACACATAGCACATGCACTGACAACCTAGGAACCCAGGGACTGACACCTCACTCGACTCACATACATGGTAAAAAGGATGCCAGCCACACCACATAACCTGTACCTTACCATGTATAGGCTGTGTACTGTATGCATCCGACAGAGTCAGCCCTGAATCACTGTTCTCCCAGCTGCTGCAGGCACAAGGTAAGTTACTCTTCTTTGCAACAAATGAATGGGGTAGTAGATTGTGGTAGCATATATATGGACCTGCCGCATATATGCAAGGAATAGAGTGGGCTACCAGGATAGCTACAGACAACTGACAGCTATGTGGGACAACAGGACCCCTCTGCCCAATACCAGCTGCCCCATAATATGCAGTAGGCCCCAAGCCAGCAAAACCCATTGCACTATGTGAGGGAATTACCAAACACTGTGGCCACAGGACTGATGCTTGACTGTCAATGCTAGAGTCCCCTATCCCCAACACATCCGTGTTCCTATACCACTGTAGTAACAAGTATGTTTGCAAGGTAATACCAGCAGACCACACAATCCCTGGGCTGTCCCAATCAACCTGGTGACATGTACCAGTTCCCCAATATGCAGGGGTCAATGCGCTATGTATGTCTGTGGTTGACAGTGTCAGGAAGTAAACTGCACTGTCTGGTGGCTGTTGTAGCTTAGTGGGATAAGTACATTACCGAGGTTGATAGGGTACATGGTTCAAGACTGGCTGTGCCTACTCTTTTGCATGTGAGCTACACCTATGGTAGGAGTTCTACAGACTGTCCTTATGTCAGTACTGTTACTGTACGAAAGCTGGAAAAGCCTGAGACAATGGAAGGACATGAGTCTGCAGATATGGACAATACACAACTGTGAGTAACACAGATGGTGGCTAGTAGAACAGCAGGTTAGAACAAGTCAGTGTATCACCAAGATATAAAGGCTGTCACATAACTGTGTCAGTACTTACAACAAGTCAGTGGGCACCATCCATACCCCACAAATTTACAGAGTTTCACAGAATGTCCACATTTATGCTCATATAGCTGTTCTGTTTGTCATAACATTGCAGTTTTCTGGCAAACTATTGGCAAATCAATGAAGGTTGCTGTGAAAAAATAATGACAGACCCTTGAGATGCAGACTTCATACCCATCATAAAATGCAAGCTAACACAAATCATTCTACCAACTGTCTAAGTTTGCAAGAGCAGTATTAAAATCCTATCACCATGTTTGGTCCTGTGTCCTGCTATTATATATGGTCCTGTCCAGATATCTGGCTGTAAGATTCTGACAGGTATGGACAACATGTAGCCTTATAATAACAGTGCAACACAAACCATCTGTGGACCAGAGCAGATGTATGGGGTACACTGCTGGACAATGTGCAAAACAGGTACAGTCAGAGGTATGAGGTCCGTAGCCCTGTATGTGGTATTACATTGTCAACCCCAGTCACAGCATACCTACAACTACATAGAGCAGCAACTGTGGGAAAAGCCAGGACATATAGCAGGGCAGGGCATAGGGCCACATATAACGGGAAGAATGAACTACTGGCCAGACAAATGTAGAAAGTGCAGAATAGAACAGTTCATGCAGTAGCATGGGTTTCCTGCAGTGTATGGAGTCAGTAACCCAAATGTCTGTCAGTGGTTCCCCACATCAGTCTATAATGATCTGTAACTGATGCACCAAGAAATCACATTGCTATGTAAAATGTACCAGACATATTATGTAAAACTCTGTTCAGTCCAATACACTCTGTACACACCCTAGACATGAGTCAGATATTAAGGATAGCACACAGCCACAAAATCCCTCAGGCATTATATCAGGGATGTGCTGGACTGTTTAATCAGGTTCAGCAGCCAATTGGCTGTAGCACACAAAATCCCAGACTGGACTACAGGTAGGTCTGGCTTGGAGTCCCATTGTAAGTACTAATGGTCATACAGGGAATGCTCCTACACTTAGCTAATTTCAGCCCATGTCTGAACCCACATCTGACTATAGAACAGTGTTGTCCATATATCCCTGTGCATACAGACAGCTATATATACCGTAACTGTCTCTCCCTATCCCCATCAGACATGATTACCCTTATCTATCTGTATGTGTCACATATAAGATATATCTGGCTCTGTTGAGTTTTATATATATATATATATATATATATATATATATATATATATATATATATATATATACCTAATTTATAGGTAACATATATAAATATATCATATAAAGAGAGGCAGAGAGTAGGGGAGAGAGACAGAGAGAGAGAGAGAGAGAATCTGAAAGACATACAGTGATGTAGTGCTGCAGCCACTCATACACTAATTATAACCAGTGGCACATGCAAATAGTGCGGTGAGCTCCAGTGTGTAATAGTAGGTAGGTAGGGGCTCTAATCTCACATTAGCCACCTTGTGTGTGTATCTATTTTACATGCAGCAGAATACACATGCCCAACAGGCATATGTCTGTGCAATGGTCACTAATTCTATGGCCTGTGACTATTGTCCTCCACAACAGTGGCCTCCCTGTCAGCAGTTATTGATGTCTTCTACCACAGCAGTAGTGGCAGGCACTCTACAAATGCATAAGCTCTGTGGCACATGCAATAACTATGTAGCACTATAGCGTAGACAGTTAGATAGGTAGTGGTTCTAATCCCAACAACAGCAACTCAGTGAGTGAGTTTGTGTGTAAGTATATCCCATTGTGGCTGTGTGTATTTCTTGCCTATGTATATGCAATGCCAATACATTTTGCAATACCAATACATTTTAAGGACTGTGTCCACCTGTGAAACCTCCCATTGGCCTATGTTACAAGGCCTGCTGATGTCATCCACCTTAGATGTACAGTTACACAATCCCCAGATGCATAAGCTCTGTGGTGCATGTTATAACTACTTTGCACTATAGTGTAGACAGAGAGGTAGTGGTTCTAATCTCAACAACAACTGTGTGTGTGTGTGTGTGTGTGTGTGTGTGTGTGTGTGTGTGTGTGTGTGTGTGTGTGTGTGTGTGTGTGTGTGTGTGTGTGTTTGTAAGAACATCCCCTTAGAGCTGTGTGTATTTCTTGAGTGTGTGTGCAATGCCAACACATTTTAAGGCTTGTTCCACAATGTTAACCCCCCAGTGGATTACTATACAGGTCTTGCTGATGTCATCCAACTTAGTTGCACCGTTAGACACTCTCCAGGCATATAAGCACAGTGGTGCATGCAATAAATATGTAGCACTATAGAACATACAACTGGATAGGTAGAGGTTCTAGTCTCGCAACTGGCAACTCTGTGTGTGTGGGTGTATGTATGCATATTCCCTGTAGCACTGTGGCAGTCTTGCCTGTGTGTGTGTGTGTGTGTGTGCAACATTTATACTAATTTAATGGCCTGTTCCATACTGTTAACCACCCCACTGGCAACCTATTCAAGCCCTACAGATGTTATCTTCCTTAGAAACACAGTTAGACACTCTCTAACCACAATAGCACTGCGGCACATGTGATAAATGGCAGATAAGTGGCAGTATCCTAGACTGGATCTTAGTTTCTCACCCCCATTACTTCTCCAACAGTGGTACTCTTCCCGATCCTCTTAGTGACCACTTACTCACATTTACACACCGCCTCCCCTCACCTCTTCATCGTACCCATAATGTTATTACTACTCGTAACCTAAAAAACTTTAACCCTACAGCTTTTTCTAACTCTCTGAAAGCAATAAATTGGAATAGTCTAAAAACACTTCCTCTAGATAATGCAGTCATCCATTTCAACACTACCTTCTTAAACCTCCTAGACCATCACACTCCACTAAGAACAAAAAGAATAAAAACCAAAACTGCCCCGTGGCTTACCAAAGATACACTTACTACAATATGACACAGAGACAAACTCTGGACACACTACCAGAAAAATAAGACCCCCCTCCTCTACAATGAATACAAAACACTCCGAAATAAAGTAAAAAAAATGATCACCACTGATCAACAAAATTACTTCTCCTTACTCCAAAACAACAATAAAACTAACCCTCAGAAATTCTGGAAAGGCATCTCCACTCTCCTAAATCCCAGTAAACCAGTCACCCCCACCCCAAACCCAAATGCTCTTGACATAGACCTGGCTACTCAATTTAACTCTTTTTTCATTGATTCTATTTCCAAATGAACCTCATCTTTCTCTAACATCTCCACTCCCTCCAAATTACCGCCACTCTCATCTACTCACCTTCCACCACCATCCAAATTACCCCCACCCTCATCCACTCACATTCCACCACCATCCACTAGTTCACCCCCTCTCCCATCTTCTCATTCTGCACCCTCCACCTCCTATCCCACTCTCCCTCCCTCCTCATCACTCCCACCTCCAAATACCCCCCTTCCCACTCCTCACTTTTCTCTTTAAAACCCATACCCACCTCTACCATAAAAAAACTTCTTCTAAAACTGAAACCAGGTTCAAATGCTCCTGACAATATTCCTTCACAATTCCTCAGCATAGCTGCCGAAGCAATTGCCTACCCCATTAGTATTTTAATAAACCATTCTATCCAAGAAGGCACAGTCCCCCAAATTTGGAAAAAGGCCTTTATCATACCCTTACATAAAGGAGGCAATAATAACAATGTCACTAATTTTCGTCCCATAGCTATCCTGTCTCCCATCTCTAAACTCCTTGAAAAGTGTATCCAACTACAACTCCTACCTTACCTCATTGATAAGGACCTATTAACTCCCACACAACATGATTTCAGACCAGGCCACAGTACTATGACAGCCCTCCTCTCCTTCCTGGAAACTGTAAACAAAGCCCGCGACTCTGGTCATGTTGTTTCTACCCTTCTACTGGATCTCTCTAAGGCCTTTGATACTATCTCCCACAGTCTTCTTATAGCTAAACTCTCTAAGCTTAACCTATCTCTCTCTTCTCTGAACTGGTTCTCCAGCTACTTATCCAACAGATATCAAGCAGTAAAATGGAAAAAGGCCATCTCCTCATTCCTTAATACACCAACTGGTGTTCCACAAGGTTCCATATTTGGTCCCCTCCTCTTTAACATATTTATTAATGACTTTCGTAACTCTATCCCATTCTCTAACATCATCCAATATGCAGACGACTCAACTATTATTTGCTCTGCCACTTCTGTCCCTTTACTTCTAAAGCTAACTCAAGATGCTTTTTCAACCACTGAACAATGGATGAAAAATAATCATTTAGCACTCAACACTTCTAAAACCAAATTAATGGTATTTACTCCCTCTAAAGTCACCCCTTTCAACAATAGCACATTTTGTATCACTAGTCATAACAACACAACTCTGGAACTGGTATCAGAGACAAAGCAATGTGGCGTGCTAATTGACAATCAGCTTAAATTTAATTCCCACATACAACTAAATATCAAAAAAACCCATCAAAAACTAGGTATGCTCTATCAACAAAACCATTATCTTACACCCACCACTAAACTCACCCTCTCTACATCCTTTCTCATACCCTCCCTTCTCTATGGAGCTCCACTCCTAACTAATATACAATCCTCACTGAAAACTCAACTCTCATGTTGTTACAACAAAATTGCCAAGTTCGCTACTAGCCATAAGTCCTCCACTCACCATTGTTCCTCTCTCCATAAACTAAACTGGCTAGAACTACCTAATCACCTTATCTATACCCAACTCACTTTAGCACACAAGCTCATTCTCAACCCCTCACTCTGTCCCTCCCTCTCCTCTGCCTTTAAAATGCATCTACCTGAGAGAGTACTACGATCCAATATCCAAAATTTTCTAGAAATATACAAACCAGCTTGCCCCCCCAGGCAAACACCTTCTATCCTTTAGTCTAGCATGACTCTGGAACTCCCTACCACCACACATTCGTGCTACCCCTACTTACTCTATCTTCAAACAAACTCCACTCACACCTAGTATCCCAGTGGGAATGCTCCAGCTGCCACCCCACATAACTCACACTGCAAATTTTCTTTTTCTCCCCTTTTTCATTAACATTGCTCCTTCTAACTTCTCCTCAAACTCATAAACTGTTTGTTATTTACTTGCAAACTAGATATTATTCTAGTCTACACCTCTTACTTAAACTTTCTATATATTAATGTTCCTGTATATATCTTGTAATCATTCCTTAAAATTCTGCACTACCTGTTCATTTATCTAAAACCTATACTGTTTGCAATGTTTGTTCTTGTCTAATCTAATTGTATATTTTCAATCTATGTCATATTATTATATTAATTGGTCTGCACTATATTATAACACATGTAAACTTATTATCTACATAATTTTGTAACCTTGATTGCTTATGGAGCTTTTCTCCCCAAGACTCCATTGAAAACGGGTTCACTTTGGCCCAATGGACTATCCTGGTAAACCAACTGCAAATAAATAATAAATAAATAAAATAAATAAATAGATTGGTCTATAGTGTATATAAATAGGTAGATAAGGGTTCTAATCCTAAAACTGACAACTCTGAGTGTATGTGTGTTTGAATACATATCCCCTTGCAGCAGTGTGTGTGTGTGTGTGTGTGGGGGGGGGTTAATGGTTATACTATTTAAGGGCCTGTTCCACCCTGTTAACCCTCCCATTGCCAACCTATTCAGGCCCTACTGATGTCATCCACCATAGAAGCACAGGCAGACACCATCTAACTACAATAGCTCCGTGTAGCATGTGATATGTATGTAGTGCTATAGTATATATATAACTAGATAGGTAGGTTCTATTCCCAAAACAGGAAACTTTGTGAGTGTACATGTGTGTGTATACATATCCCCTTGTAGCAGTGTGGATGTCTCGCCTTTGTTTCTGTGCTATGGTTATATCATTTTAAGGGTCTGTGCAGACCTGTTAACCCCACAGTGGCAACCTTTACAGCACCTTCAGATGTCATCCACCTGAATAGTAGTTGCAGATACTGCAAAAATATATAAGCTCTGTGGCACACGCTATGTATATGGCACTATAGTAAATAAAACTAGGCAGGTAGGAGTTTTACTCTCAACAAGGGCACTTCATGTGTGTGTCTGTGTGTCTGTGTGTGTGTGTGTGTGTGTGTGTGTGTGTGTGTGTGTGTGTGTGTATATATATATATATATATATATATATATATATATATATTTATTTATATCCTCTTGCAACAGTGTGACTCTGTTAGGGCCAACATCATACCTCTCAATCCCTTAGAGCAAGAAATCTGGATAAAGCCATACAGAAAAATGGGACAAAGGCCAAAAAAGAAGGATAATTTTTAAATATTGCTCTTACAAACATAGAAAGTTGATAGCATAACAGATTGTGCATTTGCTTGAATTTTTTTAAGGGTATGAAGTCTGAAATTAAAATATCTGTCATTATTGTCTAACTTCAGTCTTTAATGAGTTGGCACTAATTTGCCAGAAAACCACAATGTTATGAAAAACAGACCAAAAATATGTGGCAAACACCAGGACAGTCTGCTGAAATCTGTACAGGTGAGAGGTATGACCACCACCTGTCCCACCCTGCATGTTGCAGTCCATGTTTTGCCAGGTGTGACCTGTAAAAACAACACAAACAATACAGAGGACCCAAGAGTGTAGGACAACAAACATTTCCTAAAGTTGTCTAATAGTTGCATTAAGCAATTATTGTACATCAGAAACACCTTAATGTTATGGGAAATAGCATACGCTATGGAAATGTGACGAAAATAAGCTGGCATATTGGAAGACCAAGAAAAGTCTTGTCCATTGCAATTGCCGTGGGTATGGTTTTTCTGCCAATTCTCACGATACTACAAGAAGTGTCCCACATTGCACATTTGATAAGGTGGCAACCCTACTTTGTGTCACCTATGTGTGTACAATATGTATACACATGGAAGCCCTGTGAGTAGCTGCTGCACCCAATAACTCACGTGTATCTAGGCATGAATGCTAACTGCCACCACCCACATTTGTGGGTACTGCCTAAGGCTATGGTGACTGTAAGTTGTATGCTGTCTGTCACTGACCCACCAACTGATGTTAATACACTGCAACAGGGTCTTACATTGGGTATGGAATGGTGGCAAGGTCCTGGCCTCAAGCTGAATGCAGAAAACAGTACCATCATACGATACAGCAAGGACATGGCCCCACTATTTTCCACATCAGTTGGCAACTCCATAAACACACAACCTGCATTGAGACACCTGCGTACTCAGGTTAATAACACTGTTGCATTCAGCCATCAACTAGTGGCAGTGGTCAGAAAAAACATGTACGTGGTTCACCACATAGGTAAAGGGAGTGCATCCAGAAAAAAGTGGACATTACCTCAGTATAGTCCTCAGTCAGTACAACAATAATTTAGTACCATGGCCCATTTCGCATGTATCTATCCAGGCATCTGTAGCAACTGGAAATGCCATAGTAATACCCACAAAGGTAATCCATGGCCTTTAACACCTGTTCCATGCACACAGCCGCAAATCAGTAGTGCCCCACTCGGTACTGAACAGGTTAATCACAGGTGGGCTGTGGCAATGCTGTGCCCAGCCCTTCAAAAGCTGGCCCATATATGTGAGTCTAACTCTTTGTGCATTACCAGCATGACAGGCCTGAATCTGATCTGTGACATCAACAAAACCTGCTGGAGAGACAGGTTTGTCTCCCAGAGGCTGCCCTGTCTCAGGAATGCACTTCCCAGACATGTCAGACAGAGTACCGTGCAGACCATAATCAAGTGCATCCATGATGAGTGGATGGGAAACCACAAATCTGTCCCAAGAGTCTCACCTGTGTCCCTCAATGACAGGGGCAGCACCTGTTGCCCCTGTCCCTCAATGACAGGGGCAACAGGTGTTGATAGATGATTCTGTCGGGGATAAAGTAATGGTTGGGCTTATAAGGCACCCAGGGCCAGTACTCTAGTAATCTCCTCTGTACCTATGAATGTGTGATCCAATGGAACTTCCAGGTGAAATGTATCAAGAGTAGCATACTGTGTCAAGGGGTATGCATGCAAGGTTATGCTGTCTGCCCCCATTGTCCCTCACACACTCTTCTACACATACACACCTAGGTAACCACACACATATACAGCTGTACCATGGTAATGTCACATTTCTGCATTGCCACTATGCCACCCTGAGCTGCTGTATTGGCAGCAGGTCCCCATGGTGTAGACACACAGACACCTAGAACAGAAACAGAATAAGGTCTGGGAGACAACAGTCAGTCAGCAATACCAACAGCAATACAGCATCGTGGCACAAAGGTACATACACTTTGATGTGTACGCATGACAATTGCCAGCAGACAGCACCTTACAGGGCATAACACTACGGCACTACAAACTTCCATTAAGTGTAATATATTCACCCTGTGCATCAGACACATATCAGCATGTCCCTGCATTGATGGTATAGATGACAAGGATGTGTCACAGGTATCATCACATGCACAGGGTGTGGAGTGGGGTTGCCAAAGGCCTAGGCTGTGCCACACAGTTGATATCATGTATATATATATATGTGTGTGTGTGTGTGTGTGTGTGTGTGTGTGTGTGTGTGTGTGTATATATATGTGTGTGTGTGTGTGTGTGTGTGTGTGTGTGTGTGTGTGTGTGTGTGTGTGTGTGTCTGGAGGCGTGCTGGTCCACTGAGCCATGGAGAGGAGCTGTGTGTCTGGTGGTGACCTGCATGTGACAGTGATGTGTGAGTGTGTGCATGTACACAGTAAAGCCATGTGCTAGCCCTACACAAGGGTATGTTGGACATCTGTGAACCATACATGGCAGAATGTACAGTTAACCATCTCCGGCCATGAACATGGGAACTGGTTCTGCCAGGAGTGGCACTGGCACCACTATGCCCAGGGCCAGATGTGGTACTCCTTGCTGACAGAGACTGGTGTCTGCTGGGTCTGTGTCCCTCATGGGACCATCCAGGACCAAGTGCCCATGGCCTGCTATGTTGTGGTGTGGATAGCACCCTCCCTTCAATAGTGCTGGTGGCACTGCCACTATGGGAGTATGACTGCGCACCGCCACATGGGCTTTCAGCTGATATTGTTGCTGACCTATGTCCACGTGTCTGACTCCCTACTTCCACCACATTTTCAAGCACAGACATTGCACGGTTAAGGACTGACAGTGTCTCACCCCACAGTCTATCCACTACATCAGCAAAATAATGTAAGGCATCTCCAATGCCATGGATGGAGTCATGTATGCCAGACAGTGTGGCATCCATGACCCTGGGCATCCATCTGGTGTACCATTCACAGTGTGTCTGTGCCTCCATGATGGACCAAAACATGCATCAGGTGACATGCTGTGACACCTCTGACAGGTGCTGGAATGAAAACTGTCCTCCTTCGAGCACCCCTGTCAATCTGCCTGTGTGGGACTTCACCAGTTCTCTGGCTATGGCTAATGTCTGAAGTCACAGATGCCATAGTCTCCACACTCTTCTCTTCCATGCCACCACCCTCTGACTGCCCAATATCTGTGGCTACTATGGACTGGGTATGTGTGGGCATACAGACTGTGTGCAGGGACATTGGGGGAGGAAGTGGGATGTCAACCAATGGGACAGATTCAGCCTTCCAACAACCCCACTTGTGCTGCACTATGGCCACCATCATCAGAGTCCAATGAGACACTGACATCAGGTTGTGAGGGAGACGTACTCCAACTCCCATGGTCACCTGTGAGGTCAAGACAACATGACTACATTAATTCCTGCACTATAATGTCTGCTCATACACACACACACACACACACACACACACACACACACACACACACACACACACACACACATACAGGTGAGGTGCCACAAATACATTATACAAACCACACCTTATGACTGATGCCATAAACAAACCACAAGCAGACCACAACAGACACACACAAGGCAGGCTCTTAACAACATGCATTGCAGCTATGTCCAGTTAAAGTTGCTAGTACTATACACCTGTGAGATAAGTGACATGTCAGTGAATGTGATGGACCTTCACCTACAACACAGTGCACCCATTTCCACAATAGTAATGCACCCTTTTATAGCAGACTACCTACACCTTCACAAAAATACATGTTAATATGTTACAGCTCCTGCAAATATGCTACTGTGATTACCGATGTAATGCACTTCAGTGCACTCCTCCACAAGTGAACATGCAAGTATTGCAATATGGCTAAGCTTAACAGTTGTGTCCATGGCAAACTGGTAGCCCTTAACATGCCAAGGAGATGAGTCATAACAAAATAGTTCCACACTCAGCGGCTACAGGATGAGGGACCCCGGCCACACCAGAGGTACTTATGGATTTGTGGGGGAGAGGTATTGTCAGGAGACACAAATGTGGCATTGGTACATGATAATATGCGCATATATTAACATGTCCAGTACAAACTGTGATACTACCCACATTGCTGACATTCACAATATGTGTGCACACATGAGCATTACAACCCCCCCCCCCACAAATGCAGATTGACCTGACATATCTGTACAGGTATGCAGAGGCTTCCACTATTAATGATGCAGTATTAATGTGATGATAACGAAAGGCTTACCTGGATGCTCCACAGCTGTGGAAGCTGTGCCACCCACCTTCACAACATATGGTGTGATTAATTATTGTGAGCTGGTGGCTGAACCCAGGTTTGACAGGAACTCTTCTGTGGCCAAGAGTGGTTGTTGTGCAGCAGGCCCTCCACCATTGCCAGCACAGTCCCTGGCCACAGCTACAGCCCTTTGCCATGCATGATGTATCATATCAGGGCCCGGTGTCAGACCTGCTCATAGCTCCTATCATGCTGGCCCACATGATTAACTGATGCCATGAGGTCTGCCCACAGTGCAGCACATTCCTGCTGGTTATGGTGATTCCTTGACAACAGAACCTGGTGATGGAGTCTCAGGGCATCAATTATGGTCGGGAGTCTCTGCTTCTGAGAAAGGTGGATTCCTATGGTGGCACATCCCTCTTGAAAGACATGAAAAGGGGAACACATCACAGGACCGCATACATTGCTCACCATTATGTACACACCCTGCACATCCACATTTGCCAGCACTATCCACCTCAAACTCCCACATTGTACACTGCCATCTATCACCACAGGATGTATGTGGCTATCAGCAACATGGTGGCAATACATTATGCATTGCCCTCCTGATCTTGATTTTTCCTGCGACTTGCTGCATGTCCTATAAGGTGTTAAAATGCATTTTCCTGTTGCACCTATTACTGCTTGTTCACAGCCTATCTACATTGTATGCAGTTGTGTCAGCCTCCTACTATTGTAGTAAGCACCTGGGCTATAGACACACCCCTTGGATCTCCCTGGCCTTCCTCCCTCAGATTCTGGAATATATGGCTGAACAATATCCTATAGTTTCCCCTGCCAGTCTGGTTGATATGGACATCCTGGCACAGTGTAGCATCTGCCTCATGTACATGGATGGACATCCATCTACAAACACCACCAAGGAGCACACTGTGTGAGAGATGCAATGACATTAGGAGCCTACAGTCCATGCTCCCTCCCTGTCAAGCCTGCATATCTGTCCCCAAACAGGTTGTCAACACCATCAGTACACCTCACACACAACCCAAACTTACTCAACACACACACACATATGCAGAGGCCCTCAACCTACACAACCACAAACAAAAGACACCTCTGAGGCTAAGCCATACGTGAACACCACAGCCCTACACAGCACATACCATACATAGCCACAAACCTGTGTCCCACAGCCACGAAGGTGTCATCACATATCAAACATATTACACATAGGAGACTCCATTGTGAGACATGCTGAGGTGCCTCTCACCAGGTTGTATATGCGGATTGTTACAGTTACTTGTGTGTCAAGTGACAGAATCCACCATATTACATATGCACTGCTGTCTCCCACCAACAGGTATTGTCATGAGTCTGTCACAGTCCATGTTGGCATGCCTGACTTGAGATGTACCTCCCTGGACTATATGCAGTGAGACATGAGTGGCCCAGGCAGGTATGTCCCTAGCCTTATGCAGCATTCTGTTGTCACCTAGACTGATGCCACAATACAATCAGGAAATGATTGACATTAACATGTGGCCTGTTATCTTGTGATATTCCTGGGGGTTCAAGTACCTTAGACCCTGGGAAGATATGGTCAACAGACCACAATGCTTTACCAGAGATGGCCTCCATCTGTCTCAACTGGCCTTCATGCATCTGGCAATGGTTCTCACCACCCCAAACTGCCTTCATTAGGAAAAGTGGTGAGGTTATCACTACCAACATACTACTGTCAGCCCTGAGTGCAAGCATTCTTAACCCTGGGAAATGCTGACATCTGTGCAGTCACAGAGACATGGTTCAAAGTTGCAGAGAGCTCCCCAGCCTTATCTGCTCTACCATCCTACCATACAGTCAGATCCCAAAGTGTGGGAGGTAATGCCATGGGACATGGGGTTTCAGTATACATGAGACACATACACCTCCATGCTGTACAGGCAGTAAGATGCACTGGGAACACTGCAGGGACAGTTCACTATTGCCAACACACCTATTCAAATCATAGATAGCTACCAGCCACACATGTGACCTGGAAGCCCATTCTGCCTGTATGACACCCATCAACTGTATCAGGATTTGGGTCTGTACCCTGATCCTGGGTTACTTGAACAAACCAAATATACATTGGAAGACATACCCATGCCAGCACACAAATGACCAGAGAGCCATCAACACTGGAATTATAAACACCTCGGTGCAGCTAGGGGCTACCCCCACATGAGGTAAAGGTGTGTTGGAGATGATATTACACAAAGTGGTTTACCACTGCAGCATCCCCACAGTGTCATCCTCTGTGGCAAAGCAAACTTCACGTGGTCATGTTTGCAGTCACCATCTCCCACAATACCCATCTAGCTAGGGTCAGACATACATACACCTCCAATGTGGAATACAGCCTCCTGGGTGGTGGTATACACAGCTTCACAGCCTCCAACCCCTCTGTAGGAACTGGCAGTAATGTCTACACATACACACAAGTGCTATACCTGCATTTATATAGATGCATGGAGTCAGGTATACCTGATAGGACTACATCATTCTCTGCAAGGATACATACTCCTGTCTGGTGGACATCTGCAAGAAATAGTGTCTATAACAGGGATGACATACCGCCATCCGAGACAAAGTAGGAGCAGGTGCCCATTTTGGAGCACTTTCTCCTTAGCATGAACAAGTGAATGTGATCACTCCTGGAAACCTGCACAGCAAACACAGAGCCCACATTGTCAACATCCACTACAGACAATCATCTCCTCTTCTGCAATTATGTATGCAACATCAGAGTAAGCACTTGAATCTGTCCACTTGTGGTGGTCAAGGACACCAGCTATACCAGTGCTGTAGATCTAACATACTTGATGCCTGACAGAGTGAGTGTAGGCTTCACCCCCTGCCCCCCCCCCATCAGTACATCAGGACATCCCCAGTACCTGCCCCCTTCTCCTATATATATATATATATATAGGGAACAGGTCACCACTGCCATGTGAAAGTCATGATATACAGCCACCATGCGAGCCTATCACATCACAGGATGCATCATACATGACCCCAAGCATAACCTTGCAACACCATAAGGCACTGTATTCAGTAGAGGACTGACTACTACCTTTGTCTCAGCCGTTTGATGGAAGACCACTGTCACCCGTTTACACTAAGGTGCATCCACCAATCTGTCACATCATAGACCCATCAGCCTAACTAGGCTGATCTGCAAGGCCATAACACAGTTTATAGTGAACCTCATTAACAAGGACATTGGCAACCTCCACACACTCCATCACGCACAGTTCAGCTTTGTCAAGGAAGGGAGCATGTCTGTTACACTCGCTTCACCTCTTTGACACAGTCACCAAAGCCATGGATGGGGGGATGACAGTGCACACTGCCTACCTGGACCTAGACAAAGACTTTGACAGTATAACCCACTTGGCCATAATCGATATATGCTCCAAGTATGCATCACACCATATGTTACCAGAGGGGTAGCACACTGGTGCGCTGACATGACCCACCTAATCCACATAAGGGAATCCACCTCAAGCAGTTCACCCATAACTAGCGGCATAACCTGATGTTCTGTGTTTGGGCTTCTGTTATGTGTGACGTACACTTCTGAGGTGTAGAGCATAGCCACTAGGCTATGGCCGACCATGTTTGCAGACAACTGCATGCTGTGTGCTGTCACCAGATTCCCTAGTGATGTGGATATCTGCCTTGGAGGGTCTCATGCAGACACATGACTGGTGCCAGAAATATGGCCTTGGGCTCCATACTAGGAAATTATGTCCCCACATATCACAGTACCAACAACATCCTAGGCATGAAATCAGTAATGAGGGATCTGTGCGCACAGGTTGATGGCAATATGACATTTCACCACCATGTTGCTTCCATTGTAAGGTAAACCTTCTACATGGTCCACCTCGTACATAAGGCTATGTCATCCAGGGACATGGGGTCATAACATCCCTGTATTCCCCTCAATAAGGCCCATTATTGAGTATAATGCCCCATTCATCATTCACCTCACACAGCACATGCAGCAGATGGGGACATCACAGAGGTTTCTCATCAGGGAATACCAGGGCCTCAAGCATCTACCATACACAGATAGGCTATAATCCCATCCCTCTACCCAGTTTCATACATACTTCTCAGAGGTGACCTTTGTCTGGCATACAAGGCAATCACGGATTCCACATTGTTGGGACTGCTGCACAAGTGCAACTGAAGCTCTACTCTGTTAACCCACACACACACACACACACACACACACACACACACACACACACACACACACACACACACACACACACACACACACCCTCAACCTGGTGTGTGACATTAACTGGGCTTGTTGGCAGCTCAGATGTCTGTCCTACACACACTCACCCTGCTGTGGAATGGAATTCCTGTCCAAATCAGGCAGGGTAGCTATTTACAACTTTGCAAGCAGAACCTGGATAACTGGATGGTTAACAGCACATATACCCTTGTGATACTACCTGCATTCCTTGTGGACTGGGGCATCAGGTGCTGCCTTGCTTACACATGTGCTAACATCTGGGCTAGGCTTATTGGGGCTCAGGGCCCATAGCCTAGTAACCTTATATGATGCTAGGTATACCAGTTATGACCTGTGTGCTGTGACAGATAGTGTTGTTATGTGTCCATACCCATCACCACCATCTACTGTGGTGTGTCCCCTATGGGCAGTGTTACAGTACCATGTCATACAGTCACCATCCAACAAATACATGAGTGGTACTACAAGTATATGTGGACATTCCAGCAACATCTGTGCTACACAATAACTGAGAGCTGTGCAAATGTGGTGTAGGGTTTCCTCCTCATAGGTGTCCGTCTGCAGTACACAGATGTTTGCAGAATGTGTACATGTGCCTGATACATGTGGACCCCCTGCCTGACAAATGCCGATGTCTGGAAACTAGTTGGACAATATGTAATGGTTTTCTCCAGACTGTGGGGAATGTGTCTGTGACATGCCAGACCCCTCAGAACACAGTAATGGTGCATTAATATCTGGTACTGTATTCATTTCCTTACATTGTATGTTCAATATGTACACACTGTTGCTAAGGCGAAGCCTGTGTCCCCCACTACTACTGCCCATAACCTGCTGTCCTGCTGTAGCGGGTCACCAGGTACACTAGCTATAGCTGTCAGGCAGGGGGTCAGTCAGGGACACCTGGACAATGTTTGAACTATGCCTGTATGGCATTCCCAGACTGAGAGGGGCTCACTGACAGTATGTGATGTGATATGCCAGCTGTATTCACCAATAGTTACTGTCACTATTGTACAACAGACAATCCAGTAGCATTCATACATGAGCTGACTATTACTGGGGGGGCTCAGGGGCCAGAGCTGTGATCTATATCACTGCAGCCCACAGACCTGTTTACCATAGGCAGCAGCTTGCCTTTTGTAGGTAATGCTCATGAAGGTGATTGCCTGTCCACCAGTCTGTGGCTCGCACTTGCTAATAGCATCCAGAACAGCTGGATTGCATTTTCATTAGCCAATGGCATGGCAACACAGTGCTATAATTAAGGCCTTCATGTAGACCTTGGTCCTTTTCCTGGCCTGTGAGGAGGACATTATTGAGGGATGGTAGATAGAAATACTGTCCACTGTTTGGATTGATGTGGTATGGCCATGTTTTTTTCAGGCTATGTTTACCCATTGTTAACAGACTTTCTGATTTTGTGGCAGTTTGCTGTTTAACAATGTATGTTGGGGTCAGTAAGGAGACAGGCAGATGTGAGTGCCATACATAATTTTTATCTGAATTTGCATGCTGCAGCAGTTGATGCTGGTCTATCAAATGTGTATATTTGTAGGAGGATACTGTGACACATGTCCCTGTCACCTGACCATACCCCACAACCTTTTATGTATAGGTGTTGTGTGGATGCTCTGTTCTAGGTGTTTGGGAGGTATGGTAGGTCTGTAGCAGGTAGCTGAACATACTGCTGCATGTGTAGCAGGCTACAGCTGCTGCATTCTGGCCAGGAGTCATACTGGAGACTGTGAACACACTGGGTACAGCAAGCTGTATATGTCAGTGAGGGAGCAGTGCCAGCTCTGTTGTCACAGCATAGCCAGAGTGAGAGTACCCATAAAAGTTCAGGTGAGGCATGTGCCTCTGGTGCATATGTTAAGTAACAGTGCCATCCAAAGAGTGGTAGTTGGCATTTAGGACACATATTAATATTTGTGACATGTGTTTCACCTTACAGGCCTTTGATGTGCTACTGTGGGTGGCAGTGACTGTGGTAGCAGCAACCAGTTCTGCTGGACATTGCAGGGCTCAGTTATTTCTGTGTTGTATTGAAAAGCATGTAGTTGTCATGCAACAGACTGGACTGTGGGCCAGGACTGTGGGTGTCCAGATGCCACACATGCTAGGAATGTAACAGATAGAGCTGCTGAGTTATTATTATGGCGGGTGTAGTTGCACGACATATGTGCATGCATACAGTGTGTTACACAGGATTTGCATGAACACCTGTGTTCGGATGAGTATGACGTGACAATGACCTGTCTGTCATGATTTTGTAACCTCAATCTGCACTGACTTGTCAGGACTTCAACACACAGAATAGGTTTTATCACAACCATGCCATATGTAGGTGGCACAATGGTGGACATTCTGCAACAGTCTGTGCAGTTGTCAGCTCTACCTGATATGGTAGGCCTCACGCACATCTATCAACATGTATTTGGCTGTGTACAGGTTCGGTGTCTGCATCACTGGCCCAAGTATGCTGTCATTTATCCCATTACATGTAGAAGTAGTGTTGCACTGGCAATCAGGATATGTTTGTAAAAACACCAGTTTTTCTTCACAGCTGAGTGGCCTAGTGGCCTAATGCACTATGCTGCAGTTGACAGGTTGTTGGGTCCAGTACTTGGCAGGTGTGCTTATTTTTGCTGATGTGACATCAATGGAATGAGTGTTATATTTATAGAAACAACAGTGATTCAACAGAGCTGAGTAGCCTAGTGGGCTAATGTACTATGCTGTAGTTGACATGGTCCTTGGTCCAATACTTGGCAGGGGTGAATATTTTTGCTAATGTGACATCAGTGGAATGCATGATTTTTTTATAGAAACACCAGCTATTCTCCAGAGCTGAGTGGCCTAGTGGGCTAATACACTATGCTGTAGTTCAGCGGGTCTTGGGTTTGAGAGTTGGCAGGGGTGATTATTTTATTCATGTGCATAACAGTATCAGAATCAGATAAGGTGATTAAAACAGTTGTAAGTGGGTTTGCGTGATGTGCCACAATGTGGTGCGACTCTTAGTCCTGCTTAAACTCGCACTAGTTCCAAAAAAAAAAAAGAAAAGAAAAAAGGGTGATAGGAAAGTGGTGAAACAGGGAAAAGCACAGGGAAAAATAATATGAAAGGCAGGTAGGCATGTGCAGGATGGGTGTAGGAAAGGATCATAGCTCTCCATTTCTTGCACAGCAAGCTATGCATGTTGTGGAAAATTTGGAATTTGGAGCCTCACATCCCAGAGAAAGGGGTGTGTGTGACATAACTTTGTTGACTAATCGCTGGGATGACTGATTGATGGCTGTGTATGTGAGGGTGAAATGAAGAGCTGTATATGGGGTGATATTTTTTTTTTGCGGGACAGATGCTCTTTTTTTAAGGAGAGAGTGGAATGTTGGGGAAGGGTTGTAGGTAATTTTGAGGAGGTAAGTTGGGTAGGAGAGGTTGCATTTGCAAACAGACAAGACAGCAAACAGGGGCAGTGTATGACACATGAGGGGGGTAAACACCTTACACAGGGAGGATGTTTGGGAATTGGAGGGCCAAGTGCCCCCAGATGACAACAGTGGGACTGAGCTCCCCACTCATGGGCAGTCACTATTGCTCCTTCACAGCCCCGAAGGTGGCTGTGCTGCTGGCTGGGCACCAGGGCCAGCCTGCCCCTCCAGGTGCGCTAGTCTCCCCTCGATCTGGTGCTGTCAATCATCCAAATCACACTGGATAACCCTGCACACCATGCCTGGAAACTGTTGCCAGGTGACTAGTCCCTCTCCACGCCCGCTCCCAGGGCGGTGGGCCCCGGGCCCCATTCCCTGAGGCAGTTCCACCCATGGATGGTGCAGGACCAGCAGAGGGGGCAGCTCCAGGTTGGGTCCCAGACATGCTGGGACCCGCTGCCATGGCCAGATGAGGTGGGATAGGTAGATCCACTGGAACCGGCCTACCCAATCATGCTACAGTGTTGAGGTTTGTCAGCGTGTATAGGTTAGTCATGAACAGAACATTTCAATGTTAGTTATAACAGCATGCATGGGTGTTCCAATTAATCCAGAACAATAGAATTGCATAGCATACAGAACACAGGCATAAATGGAATAATAGTCAGTATTGTAACAGCATACCAGTAACAGTTATGGCAAAAGGCCAACAATGTTGGTATTTCAACAAGGTCTGTTAGTATGCAACCATTGTAATATATAACCAATAATACAACAAAAGGCCCAACATTAGGTTTTGAGAACAACATATGTAAAAATAGAACCATACCTGTAGTATAAGAATAATAATTTGTGATGCAGATAAAGGGTGGGGGAGAGAAAGACATTCCATTGCCAACTGCATAGGCTATATTTTTCATAACAGTACTGCTCAATGCTCTACAGGTCTGCCCTTATTTTATGTCTACAAGTGTCTTATAGTTTCTGTAGCATGTATATACTTCTCGAGCTATCCGGATGGGATGGGATAGGCCAAGCTGTAACACCTACAGGTACATAACTACAGGGGACTATTACATGTCAGGGGAACATATATGACTACCAAGGTGTACTCTGCACTGATGTTGTGTGTGTGCTACTGGCATACTTCAACTGGGTTTGTATCTGTGCCCAAGGTTTTTGGTAGCAGTGATCACTATCCGTGACAGGGTGACACTTGAGAGACATGTATCATGCAAAGTACAGAGAGTTTACACTTATCCTACCATCATTGGCAGGCATGGGGTTAGACTATCAGCAGACATTCACATATGCACCAGGCGTACAGCTACCAACAACAGACCATTTAATTTGTCTTATTAAGTAGTGTACTTAATGACGTTTTATTTAATGGAGTCTTATCACCTAGCTGAGCAATGCTGTTTATGCACTAGTACATCTGGACACAGACATTGGTATATCCTTCATACAGCTACTACAGACATTTATTTACCTGTAAGTTCTGTGGGGAAAATATCTGTTAACAAAACATAATTGCTTCTATAAATAGTCAGTACTACTTGTCTGTTACTATAAATATATCTTAGTACCTGTACCTGGATTCATACTCCGGTCTGTGTGTGGTTAAATGAATAACATATATATTGGTTATCACACTGAGCTACTGGGCCACTGCTGTGTGCTGATTGAGTGATATGTACCTAAAGCAAACCTGGTGATAAAGTCTGACCTGGTAATATAAGTAGAGTGTCACACAAGACTGCAGTGATAGTTGAACATACATGCATGAGATTCATGCATGACAGAGATAGTAGGTGAATTGTGTATTAATACTTGGAATGCAGGTGTACACAATTAACCTCTAGTGGATGGGAATATGTGTGATCTGTACAGACCATATTGGGGTGCTGGATTGCCTACCTGACCCATATACATCTGCAGATGGTATAGTTGAAGTCTACAGCTACTACAGTTTCATATTTGCCTGCATCAGCGTACCTATATTCAGGAATGCATATAGCTGAAATGCAAAGGTTAATACAAGACAATCCTGGGAGGAAACACACTATAATACCTTAGACAGTACTACTCTAGGTTCAGATCTTAGTGCAGAACAAATATATTGCAAGATATCTTGTAGTACAGCTCCACATCTACACTTTAGCAGTTCTTTATTGGCTGACCTTCGGCCACTTCATGGTGTTATACCTGTGTTATTTCACAGCACCTGCAATATTCAGTTTCTTGAACAACAGCCCAGAATGCACACAACAATTGGCAGAACACAGATTTATTGAAGGTGACATGACACAGTAATTAGTATACATCTGAAAATCTTTATTGTTCTACACTTTAAATAATGTAGGTGTTGAAAGACAGCTGTTATTCCACAATATATGCAGTACTAACTTTATTTCTTCACAATTCTGACTGCAGTTGTACTGTATTTGCTGTAGATTAGGAAGGCAGTTAATTTATTCCCTTCACATTTTCAGTACTGGTGTACTTTATTACCAGAACATGTATTATTAATACAGTATACAAGTGTTATTCCCAAACATTATTAATGCAGTATTAACTTTCTTTCCTTAACATTAGCATGTTTCATGCTTTCATCTATATTGAACTGTACCTGGCAATACTCGCTTATATCCATCCAGGTCTATGAACACATTCATTGCATTACACTCACAACAGAATATACCTACTGGCAGTTACTACTATACTCTTTCTTAATTAGATTACTATATATTGCAAGATATATCTGTACTCCCCACACTGTCAGTGCATCCTGGCCAGGCACCCTGCATGGGCCTTCAGGTTGCGAGCCTTCTCTTCAGCAACTGTGGGGGGAAAACACACCGTTATGCGTACCTATCAGATATTCATACAATAATTTGGTAAATCGATATTTCTTATACTTACAAGCTTCTGGGGCATTGTGGTCCGGAGCGTCTTGGCTCCATTGCCCTTCCTATGCTTTTGATCATCATAATGATGATGCACCTGCTCAACAGTGTGGGGGACACCAGTTGCAGTGGTGAGGTCATGTGCCAGATGGTCCCAAGCCTCTGATTTGTATTCGGACCCCTGCTACTGGCCCTGCTGCAGCCGTACATCATGGTCTTTCACAAGGAGCCCAACCATGACCCTGGACTTCAAAATGCCCCAGCTCTGCACCCGGAAGTGCACACCCTCTCCAACTCCAACCATAGCTCCTGCAGTAATCAAACTCCAACAGGTTCTGGCTGTATTCCCACCTACTGTACTTAAATAAGGTTGTTTTCCTGCCCTTTGCTGCCATTAGCCATTTCTAAAAATACTCAGCTCTGCTTAGCACTGCACAAACCTGCTGAGCTCAGCTGAGCAGTGCTTAAACAGAGAATGCTTAACAATACTTAGCGGTGTGCAAACCTGGTTAGGTGAGCTGAGGACTGCTTAAACTGGGATTGCTTAGCTGTGCCCAAACCAGCTAAGTGGAGCTGTGCATTGCTAAGTACTGTTAAAACAGGTCCTGTTTAAGCATTGCTTGGCTTGGCTTAGCAATGCTTAGCAGAGCTTAGCTACAGGCAAACCAGAGTTTTTCAAAAATAAAAAAGAAATGATAGAAAGTCATTGTTCATTAATGCTACTTTATTATTATGTGTATCTGTTTTATTTTATATCGCCTAAACATTATCCATTTCACTACATTATCTTGAAGTATAACTTGAATGTATTGGACACGTGTGTAATTGGGTCTTTTATCCTTGAGTCTCCAATGCAAATGGGCTTCTGCTCCAGCTGGTCTAACCTGGTTAACAAATGTCAATATATACATGATAAAAAAAAATGTTATAACATTTCCCTATCACATGTAAAAAGCTGAATGGCCTCTATATGAACCATGCACCTACTGCACATTAGGCCTGACTCTAACAATTCAGCTACCAGGGACATGGTGATTAGAGCTATACATTTCTCTATAGCTCTCAATTATGTTTAAGCACTGTTCAGCAGCACGCCGCGTCATGCAAACTCGCTTAGTTATGCTTAAATGTGACCTTTCCTAACTAAATGCATCTGGTTTCTATTTTTAGATGTCTGACATGTGTCTATTGCTAAGCGCTGTGCCCCACAAACACAAAAAAATATTTAAACATGTTTAACTTTATTATTTAAGTGCCATCTGGTAGTTTAACAGTGCAGGGGGTGTGTTACTCATCTGCGGACACTGTAACACATCACCTACACTGATTCTGTACCGTGTTACACGTCTCTCGCTCTCAGTAGCACGCCTTCATTAATATGCAAGGTGCACTGCCGAGGGGCAGCTGCAGACATGACCACAGTACACTCTGTGTAGGACTTACACTATTCCTACACTGAGTTTATTAAATCTGGGGGTCTGACTAGGGAGGTTGCTGATTTCTGGGGAAATTGAGTTGCACACTGTAGGAATATACCTCTCAGCTGGCAAGAATTTCATAGAATGTTCAGATTTTGCCTTATATTTTGGTCTATTCCTCATGCAGTTTGTGGTTGTGTGGAAAATCACTGAGGATTTAAATCGTTAAATGACAGACATTTGAATTTCACATTTCGTAATCTTAATAAAATGCATTCTAATGCAAAATCTATTATTCAACAACCTTTTTGGTTTATAAAAGCAATATTTAAAATATGTCCCTGATTTTGGGCCATTGCCACCGCCACCACCCCATTATTTTTGGCTTTGTCTAGAATTCATGTGCTGAGAGGTTTGAGAGGTATTGGAATAACCTCTGAGAATGACCCCTCTAGTGATAAGAGTAAATGGGGTCTTTTTTAAGGTTAATGATCTTTTGTCAATATTTTTATCTCGACAATGATCGGAGTTAACCGTACATTTGCATACTAGTTGTCAGAAGTAGTGAAAAGAGCATTAGCTGTTTGTGCAATAAGGAAACTAATGGTGAGTGAGAGAAGTTGATAGCAGTTTGAGAGCAGTTAGTATGAATATCTGATAAGTGAATGAACCAGCATATTTTGTTTGGCTTATTTTGCAAGCTGTCGATACTTTGAGAATTTCAGAGGAAAGTAAGAGAAAGAGCATATTCAGTCAGGAGCATGTGCAAAGATCTTTGCTATAGCATGCCTTTACTCAGAGGTAAGGTGATTAACAGAGTAGTAACCATCGCACTGCTTTCAGAGGACTTTTAAGACAACACTACCTACATGTTCGAATAAGATTAATGAAGGCGCATATCTCTCAACTGTACAGATTTTTGCAGAATGTACAGATTTTTGCCTCATATTTTTGGTCTTTTCCTCATGAACATTGTGGGTTTTTTGACAAATCACTGGGATGATCTAAAGATTAAAGTCACTAAGTAATGACATGCATTTGATTTTCATATCCTTCATGAAATGCATGCTAACACAAATCCTGTTATTCTAACAACTTTCTAAGTTTATAAGAGCAATATTTAAAATGTGCCCCAATTTTTGGGCCTCTGTTACCCCATTAGATCAGGTTTTCTCCAGATTTCTTGTGCTAAGAGGTTGAGAGGTATGATGAAGGGTGTAAGGTTATGTTCAGATATTTATAAGATTTGTGAGTGAGACTGGTCTACCTCATACATCTATAAGATGGATTTGTATATTTGTCAATATTCTCTGTGTCTTGCCAAGAGCCATACCGTTTTTTGCAGTATTTTAAAAGTAGCTTATTGCTGTGTAACTAGACACAGAAGTTGTTAAGGTGGATTTGTAAGGACAGCTAGATGACATCACTATCTTTGTCTTCTTTGAGTAGGGTGAGGTTTATGGGTTTAATTTCCAAGGTCAGGTAACAAACGTATAGGTGCATAAATTACACTTATCCATAACAGTAGATGTTTGAATTCCTCACTGCTGCAGTAGCCTTATATTTAGTTGTTTTCTGACTAGGAAGCAAGAAATGACCAGCTTCAAAAATGTTTGGTTCACCCCCCCCACACACACACTCCTTCACTCTGACTACTGACTGGCTAATTTGCTTGAAGGAAATCAGCAGACCAAGTGATGCTTTCTGCATGATTTCCTTGCCTATACAATGAGAGAAGAGCCTAAAACCCTGAAATAACTATCAGTAGTAACAATAAAACATATTACGTAGAAACAAACACAACCCTACTTTATATCCCAACTAAAACTATATTCCAGAGCAGGGGGTTGGAGAGTGAGTGCAGCTGCTGCAGCAGTGAAGACTTTGAATAGCTACTGTTATGGGTAAGTGCAACATACACAACTGTACTACAGTCATCATTCCCACTGCTGAAGTTGCCCTTTGGCTATATGTGTTGAATACTTAAACCTATATAACCTGGGAGGAGGACAGATGAGCTTCTCCTGGAGAATGGTCCTAGCAAAGTTTGACCTGGATGTAAAACAAGGAACCTAGTTTGTAATGCTTTGTAAAGGTATATACAGTGCACTATGTGGCTGCCTCTAGAATACTTCTCGATTCCGTTCCTTTCCAGTATGCCATTGAAGACAAGGCTCCAGTGCATAGATACTGCCTGGAATGGATTTGCCATGATGGGAATTACAAAAAACAATCGAAGACAACCACCTGGAAATTTTCTGTTTAGATACAGGGTGCCCCTTTTTACTCCTTGATAAGACTTTAATAGCTGACCAGCTTTTCTAAAGGGTTTCATTCTGTCACCTGAGCTGCCTATGTGTGCCCAGAATATGCATGATATGTCCTCCCTGGTTTTAACATTCTGATTAGAGAACTGGGAGACTGATGGCCTGATTCAAAGTGAACTCAAAAGCCACTTTGAGTAGGAATTAGGGTTTTGTTCTTAAAGATACTCTATATCTGGTTTACCCAGCATGAGAGCTTCCAACTCAGATACTCATCTTACAGATGTCAGAGCAATGCCAAGCACAGTTTTCCAAGTCAAGAATCTCAAACTGGACTGTTGGGCAGGTTCAAAAGGTGACAAAATGACTATTCTCCAGCATATAGTTGAGATCCCAAGGATGAGCAACATGTTTTTGACCTGGTCTCAGATGTAAACCCCATTCAGAAACTGACCATAAACAGAGAAGAAAGAGGGAGATCCATGGGCAGACATGCTAAAATGCCTGTAAGATGAACCTTTACAGAGGAATAAATAAGGCCAGAGGAAAGCAACTCACATAAATATTGGAGCAGCAGTGGCACACAATCTCTGATGGGTGCCTGGTTATTGGCTAGGCACTAAACAGACACTTGTTTCCACTTACCAATACAGGACTTTTTAGCAGCAGGCTTTCTTGCCTTCTTTAGTACTTGCTGCATGTCCCCATGAAATAAGGGGCTAAAAAGTATTAAAATTGAATCACCCAGGCAGTTAACTTGAAGTTGATTGATAACTAGAGTGTATCAAACTTCTTGTGTCCTGTGTAAGTAGATCCAGTATGTGAGGGAGCTTGTGGCAATTGCCCTTAGCCAATTCCATAAGGGTGCCCGGGTCAAAAGGGGGTCCCCATGATTATTTTTGGGGTATGCTTTTTGAATCTTCACTATTTCACTGGAAATCAGTGGAAAAGGTAGAAATGCATAAAGGAACATTCCCTCCCAAAGGAATGAAAATAAAACTGTTTTTCTATGTTTACTTGCAGGGATCCCTGGAGCAAAACATATCTAGTTGTCTGTTTCAAATTTCAAAAGGAGGTGAACAGATCTATTTGAGGTGTTCTCCACAACTGGGTCAATTCCCACATTCAGTTTCCATTCATGAGGGTCTGTCTTGGTCCTGCTTATCTTGTCTGCCACTATGTTTTGCTCTAACAGAACATAAGATGCTTAGAAGTTTAAGAAATTCTGAAGAGCTCATCATGGCCAACATCTATTTTAAATTTATGTGTTTTGGTCCATCTGAAAGACTCTGTAGGCCTTGCACTTTTATCCCTCTGTAAACTGCCCCTCAAACAAAATCTAATGTGCCTCTAGTACCATGTTAGATGGGTATGAGGAGAGAAGGGGAGATATGGGTTTAGTTTAATTTTTTGTTCCAACTAAAGCATTTCTCTTTTTATGAAGCCCAAAACTGGAATATGATACTCCAGAAAATGCAAGTGCTGGGTCCATGTGTAATCTGGCAAGAGGTACCATGAAAATCATAGCAGCCATGAAACCTGGGATCCTGAAAAATTCTCTAGCAGAAGTCTAAGACTAATCGGAGAAGTTCAGGAAAAATCTAGATAAGTATCTACTTTGCCTTATATTAAAACATCCTTTTAAAAAGAAGAATCTAAAGGGCATCCCTGAAACACAATACTTTGAGAAGGAGCCAAGGAGGATTTTGCAGTATTTATCTGGAAGTCCAGATTTGTCAGGAGACATAACCCATGTTAATGCATCTTGTCATCTGGATAAGAGTCTGCAAAGATAAGCAAGTCATCTGAATTTGAAAAGATGTGAATGCCAGCCAAAATGCAATAAGCTATGACTGCGGCTTAGCATTTTCTGAATACCCTTGGAGCAGAAGATAGACCAAGTAAGTCACAAAAATTATAATGTGACCCAGAAACAGAGAGCCTTAAAAATTTCTTGAAGTCTATGGCTATGGGAAAATGGTAGTCAGCAACTTTTAGGTCTAGAGTTACCAAGTAACTCATGTGAGGAATGAAAGGTAACAGGTCCTGTTTTGTCAACATTTTGTACTTGGGAACTTTCATGTAAAGATTTAAAAATGAAAGATCTAAGTACTGGTCTCCAAGAGGCCTCTTTCTTTGGTACCAGCAACATTCAGGAATAGAAGCCTTTGGCCCATGATGAAAAGGCACTGGTTCTATGACTCCCTGGTGTGTAAAGACTAAAGAACCTGAAAAAAAAAATCTGTTTGCTTTGGAGGGTATGAAGGTATTCCCCCAAAAAGAGGTTTCTGTATCCAGTGACAGCTTTATTCCTAATGCACCCCATTTAACACACAGGAGTCAGAGACAATGATTTACAAAAGGGAATGTTGATGGCCAGTTTTTGGGACAGATTTTGTAGAAATACAGGCCAATGCTGAGGGAACAGAGAAAGGAATGCTGGCATAGTCATTCTATACTGTTGATCTGTTCCTTTTTTTCTGCAAATATACCTGTTTTATTGTTGTTACCCTCCAGCCATCTCTTTTTTTGCATTTTGTTTATCAGAAAAGAACTGGATTTGCTCACTTGGCTTTGAGTGTACGAGGTAGGCTTATAAGATTTATATTTAGGTACATGAAATATCTTAGAAATTCTCCTGAATTAGTTTATCTCTTTCATCTTATTGTTTGAGAATCTTGGTAACAGGAGAGCCAGACAATACCTCTTTATCTAAAGCTAAACTCAATATTTCAGCTTTTACCTCATCAGAAAATATTTGGTTAAGTAACCATTCATATCTTCTCACCACCATAGCAGTAGCAGTGGCCCTAGACACAGTATGTGCACAATCATACACACTTTTCATAGCATGTTTAGATACCTGAGAAAGAGTAGAAACAGTTTGGTTCAAAAAAGAGCTTTCTTCTGTAAGAAGAGTGGAAGCTAATTCCTTCAAACTATCAAAATGACATAGGATAAGTTTCCCTGTGTATGCCTGGTAATTCAGAATTCTGAAGACTAAACCGTCTAACATTTTATCCTCCTTATCACCAGGAGAAGTGTTGGTACTGAGCACCAGTCTGTTGCCAGTATGAAATACAGTGAAAAAGACAGCAGGATCTGACCTAAGATATGAGAAAATAATTTTATTAGCCAAGGTACTATAGCTTATCTCCGTTTAGAGACTGATGGCTGTGTATCAGAGTGATTACAGACAGCAATAAACACATCTTCCAAGGCTGGCTATATAGGAGAGATGAAAGTGGAATGAGGTATATCCATTTGTAACATATAATAATACCACACTAGTTCAGGGGGAACATCTGTTTATTCCCATAAAAATACCTCATTCACCCTGGCAATGGTCTGATTAAATGAACATTTCTCCAAAAGAGGATAAGAATTAAAGTTTTCCCCACAATCCAAGAGATGGATTTTGAAATTTAAAATAGAAGAAGCATTATCTCTGTCAAAATCAGATTCATCAGACCTAGACCTTGTTCCTCAGGAAAAAAAACTGACCAAGAATGCCCATCTGTAAAGGTTTCTACATACCAGGATTTACCGCCTGTAATGCCTGTCTAGCCTAAGTAAAGAACTCATCTTTTTAATAGTAATAGCTTCATCAGAAGAACAATGTTTAACATTTTCTTTTTCTTAATAGGGGTTCCAGTAGAAGAGGACCGACTTGAAGGAGGGATGTTTGCCCGGTCTATGGCCTCTTACCCCAGTTACCCCAAGATGAATCTCCTGGAGTGTCTCCCAGACCCAGAGAAGATGGTTCTTCCATGTCCAAATTGCACACTGAAACAGCCATAAAGGATGTAGATGATTGCCAGTTCATGGTGACCTAAAGGACTATAACAAAGGAAGCTGGAGAGGAAAGTGAATGGCCTGAGGAACAGCCAGTGGCCACAGTGTGTTCACCCACTACTGGCTGAGGCATAGACTGAGCCTGTAACTATGGCAATGACTCCATAGTAAATGATTTTTTCTTTCTAGGTAGTGCAGTAGAAGGGACAGTCCAATTCTAGGGCTAAAGGTAAAGAAGATTGTAAAGGTTGAAAATATGGTCTTAACAGTGGGTGAGCTTTGGGTACACTGTTAGTAAGTAGACAGCCATGGAGATATGCAACCTTCATAATTAAGTGTAGGGTCATGAAATGCATTGGTTATTTATTATATTTAATAAGAGCATTAAGGTACTGAGATTACTGACTGATAAAGTCAGCTTGGTATCTATATTGCTGCTTTCAAGGAAACAAACTTATTTACCATGGGTGAGGTATCAGTACCTAAGCATGTGTAAAGGACATGACTAAGTGCAGAAGTTGTCTTTTGTTATCTACTACCTGTCTGTGAAATACATTCTAGCATTTTGATCACTGTTTGTGACAGTTTTAGAAGCAAAAGCTCTTTTTTTTTCCTGTGTTGTCAAGACAACATTGGTAGAACAGGAAAATGACAGATATTTACTGAAGTAAGTTAAAATTGCAATCAGTACATACTCCACCAATTTTGAAGAAATGTTCATAAGACAGCTAACAAGGCAGTGTAGGGTAAGAAAACTTCCTTGCACTGACAGGAGCAGAGATGAACTGTGAGCTGTCTTGTTGTAATTAGAGATGCTTCTGGACCAGTAAGAAGTTGTAGAGAGTGAAACAAAAACACAGTAACCAGCGAATGCACTGACAGCGCAGATGAGCTGAAAAAATGAAGTTGAAGATGGTATAACTAGAGATGATGGAGGACAGGAGGAGGCAATTACAAATTGAGGATAGAGAAAAGAAAAAGCGACACAGAGAAGCATGAATTTACAAGGTGAATTGAGAGCTTAAACAATGAGACAGAGTGATAAAAGATGAAAGCAGATAAATGGAGATAGATTTGTGCATACTAAATGCTGGCATGAGTAAGAATCCTTTAATGAATACCAGTCTTTCATGAGTAGTAGAGGTAGGTAAGAATACCCATTCTTATTTCTAAGGTCAGTAGCAAATTGTTGTCTTGCTGTGGAAAGAGTGAGGATTTTGACAGTTTCATGAGTGAAAATGTAGGTATTATACAGCAGAATTACCAAAAACAATGGACCATGATATTCAAATCTTGCCTTTCAGGCAAAGTCTTAAATGCTGACAGTAAAAAATAGTAACACAGCAAAGATTACGAATGTATAAAGACTGTATTAACTGCATATTTTAAGTAAGCCCCTGAAACGTACAGAAGCAAGATAAGAAAAATTAGAAATAGATGATTGGAATAAATTGATTTTTTACATGAAAATCAAGACTTTATAGATTATTAGAAATGATTAGCAGACAAACAATGAGAAATGTGTTTGATTTATGTTTAAGAAAACAGTTTTTATGGCATGTACTTAGAACATTGAAAATTCTGGTAAAATCAGAGAACTGATGAAACTGATGAAAGTTACTACAACTAGTGCTGACTGACCTGTAACCAGCAGGATTAAGGTGAGCAGGCAAGCACAGGGTGCTAAGGGTTACCAATAATAGCAATTTAAGACACCTGAGCACGTTACTCAGGTGAGGTAAGATAGTGTTGGCACTCATGATACTCAAGTGCCTGGGGTGTTGAGGTGTATTTTCTGATTCTGGTAGATCTCGTGACAGTAAACTGTCCATGACAGCTGGTTAGAGGAGAGAAGCCTTCTAGGTATCTTGACTAATACTGTGATGCTACTGTGATTTGTAGCTTAAAGGTAAAGGTTGCAGAAATTTGTAAATGCTTACATCCTTTTCTGACTAAGGAGAAAAAGTACTATAAAAAGAAAAGTGCGTTTGACATTTCATTTATGAAACCAGCAGTCTTCATGCCTTTTACTACTAATCATGCCTATTAAACCTGTTTATCTTTGCTGAAAGAGCCAAAGAAGCGCTAAATGATAGCAACACTATGCACATAACCTACCTTGATTTAGCCAAGATATTTGCCACTATATCCCAGTTTAATAGCAACAATGGTCAAACTTAATAAAACTCCTTTTGCAACCCATTGGATTGCCCATTGGCTTACTGACTGAACCCACTCAATAAGAGTTGGTGTCATACTATCTTCCAAGAGACAAAACCACCTTAACAACTTTTGTGTCTAGTTACACAGCAAGAAAATGTACCTCCAACACTCTGTTTTGCAATCACCTCTCTTTAGCATTTACATCTTTAATGTCAGAACTGGCATCAACAGCCTTTGGCTGACCATGTTCACAGATGATTGTAGACTTGGAGCCATTATCAACTTCCTTGAAGGCAATCATATCCTTCAAGATGGCCTAACTTGAACAAACTGGTGATGGTAGGATCATGATAAAAAATGTATCATTGTTCAGTCTGTGAAAGTAGAACTCTTGTACACCTACCACATAAATGATATCCTCTTAAAGCAAATACTGTCATTACAGACCTAGGCACATTCATGAATAATGAATTTTCTTATGATCATCAGATATCCACTGTCATAATCTTTTTACATTGACCAAATGATTATTAAAGGCATTGTTCTTTGTCCAATGATGCTATCATTCCCATCTATGTGTTCCTCATCAGGGCTATAATGGAATACAATGTGCTTTTCTGTATGTACCTGTCCAAGCAGCTAACCCAGCTTAAAAAAACTCAGTGGTTCTTCACACACACACACACACACACACACACACACACACACACACACACACACACACACACACACACACACACACACACATATCTCAAACATAAGCTTCTTACGTTAGCCAGATCATCTAAAAACCCTGTCTCATTTTTCTTTTTCCTACATACTCTTATGTCGCATCAATTATTTAACTATAAAGATGTAAATGACCCGATCCTGTTTGGTCTGCTATATATCTGCAAGACCAGTAACAACGCAAATACAAGATCAAGGGACTGAAATATATATTGTAACATATGTAACAATTGTTGGTTTCATGGATATCCCTCCGAAAAAATGGTCCACACCTGAAAAAACTCCCTGTTTTTATAAAGCAAAGCACTTCCGTCACTCTCTTGGACTCTAACTTAGACAAATGTAGGGGGAGACTTCAAATGTATCCCAGGTCTAACCCTTTTATCATTTATGGACAGGTTGAGCAAGTAGATGGGTATACTAGTGGGACTGCAATAGTTAGATTTCAGATGGCTTAACTTAATCATTACCTAATATCAAGCTATGAACCAATAAACTTATCCAGTGGAAAAATGCAATCATCTTGAAAAATGATATTAGTCTGTGTAATAATGCACTTTGCAATGGGTGCTGTGAAACATAACTTGTTCAATTCAGTTTTGCTGTATCTATGATTTCATCAGATTTCCTTAAGTGATTTTCTTGTGACTGTTTATGTACCAAAACTAACTCCACAAAATAATACTTTAAATAAACTTTTATTATCCATGTATTGCACTAATAATATTATATTAGAAAGTATTTCTGTTTCACATAAGTCAATAAATTATTGCCATTGTTTGGTAACATGACAATTTTGAAAACAGAGAAAACCTTGTTTGTGATAGTGATTAGAAACAAGATGTACAACCTGGACTTACTATCTACTGTAATAGGTTTTATACTGCCATATCTAGAAGGTTCGCAGAATCAACAAACCAGATGTACCTGTACTCAGGCGAAAATATAAAAGCCCAGCATAACTCAGGGAGGGACCTGCAAGGCTCATAACAATATAAGGATGACCCTAGAGCTGAAGCTATAGGGGTTATATTTGCCAGGTCCAAGCTGAAAATCCAAAAGGGTGATCAGAGGTTGATGATTCCATTATAAAAGCCCATTGTTGAATGTGTGGTCAAACCTGGAGGTAAGTCATATCAGATAACAACAGACTGGTTCCAGAAGTATCAAATCTCAGTAGATAACCTCAGTGAATGGTGAGTGAGGAAGTTAATAAAAATAAAAAGTAGAAAGATTAGAAACCATAGAAGAAATAACTCTGAGTGCCATTGTAATCCTTTTGCAATGTAATCTTTATTCTGGATCTCAGTCAGGCAGATGAGTGTTGTGTAAATAAAGCTGTGATGTTAGTTCATATTTACATTTGTAGAATTGGGGCATATGTATGGGGAAGTGACCACCCTGGAGGCATGCTGATGGTGATGAAGTATTCCCTGGGTGGGATCCTTACAGTTATCCCCTGCCCTTGATTGAAATACAGATTCAGGAAAATCAATAATAAAGTAAAAATAAAGTTAACAAATAAAAAACAAATGCAAGAGTAGTGGTTCATAGACCATCAATTATTGTTTAGCTACTGTATATTATTTAAGGATTCTCAGAGTATACCCATTTTAAAGTGTTGAAACAATGTTTAAAAATAGGCACCACAAACCAGCAGGTTCAGAGAAGGCATTAGAGTTTATGGCATTACTATTTAAATGATGATAACAAGTTATTCAGTTTTGTGAGATTTCATCTGTTGTCTTGGTCTGGACCAAAACATCACATAATCATGCATGCAGACATACAAGCATGTACGTGGACCAGAATGCTTTGCTTCAAAGTAGAAAGCAATGAGATCTGTTACATTTGGAACCAAAAGCAGCTGTAAAGAAATGCTATAAGGAGAAGCATTAAGCCACAGTCATTACTGCTGGAAGTGGTTACTGACAGAGCCTGAATACTGTCTGCAGAATTATATATATATTTGCAAATGACTCTTGTCTGACTTGTCTGTAGAACATGCTGTCATATAGTCCTTGACCACAGTCAGCTATTTCTTACTGCTGCTGTGTGAGAATTAACTAATTAAAAGGTTGCACTTCGTCATCTAAGCAGGAAGATGACAACCTATTAGACCTCATAACAGGAGAAGAAAATGCAAAGTCAAAGAACATATTAAAGATTGATGGATAGTGTAGGAAATGTTTTTATTATTATTCAAAGCCAGATCCTTCTTGTACACTAGCAGAGGGTGCTTCATCAAAGTTCTGAAGAGTCATTATCTTGTGCTGCAAAATATTTAATGCCTAAAGACTGGTTTCAAAAGCTGATATCTAACATGGTAAGTGTTAGAAATGCTGCAGTGGTTTGATGTCGGTCATTAGAGTTCACGGATCGTTTCACCAGTGACTGGTATACTTTTTTCAGTCCATGCAGTCAGAGGACAGATGCTTCTACAGTTGTTTCAAAAAAGTTTTTCAGATGTGATCATATTATTGGATTTTACTTCTTCACGTTCTCATACTGTTTATCTGAATGATTTTCAATGCCATTTATTTTATCTTAACTTTTCATGGTATGGCCTGAAAATCCTGATATCTGCCGAATACCGCAGCTGTAGGTTTACAGACAAGATCAGTGATCCTTCCTTCAGACATTTTGACATGATTTTAAGTGTACAATCTCTGACTGTATTTATATATATATATATGAGTAAATAAAAATGCTTATCTTTTTGTGTTTCAATCAAAAGGATTAATTCAATCACAATCTGTAGATCAGTGTATGGGTAAGTAGCACAAGTTGTAACTACTAAGCTGTCTTTTTGCTGTCACAAAGTATTAAAACTTAAGAATCAACTGTGTCAAAATGGGAGCATCACATCCAAAAGCATTGAAATGGATAGTGGTCCACTCTAGCTTGTTGCTGCTTAAGAAATTGCTGTCAGTGTTATAATTAGGACAGCACTAAAGCTGAATACTGCACCCCCTGATTATGTATTTTGCCACATACTACAATATTTCCATTTAGACATACCAGCTGCCATTTCCTTTGTGCTGAATCCTAGTTACAGTGCCAACAACTGGTTCACTAGCAAAACTAGTTTTTCAAGAGGTCTTCATCTCACACCTATACACCCCCATACGTAGTAATGTGTCTGATTACCTGAAATATCCAGTGGGGAGTAAAGCTGACTGGTAATCCAATTTAAACTACAAACCAGATGGTCATTACTGGCAGTCTTCTCTCTTTCCTTCTCTTCTCTTCAGCTCCTTATCATTATTTTCAGTTGTGTCAACAAGTACCGCAAAAAGCTTTAGCCATGATAACAACAACAGCAGGAATCTGTCCGTGATCAGATACAGCAAGCCAGAAGTATGTATTTCCATATCTGAAAACCTGACACCTTTACAATAAACAATACTACTCAATACTTCAAGACTATTAAGCCCTGATTCTAAGATGGCCGCCAGCTAGATAGCACATACTTCAGTTTGCTCCAAATACTAGCTACAAATCTGACCCCATCTAAGGCTACTGCTGCTGCAAAAATCTACAAAAAAGCATCTCTTGCAAAAACCAAACTATTTCCCAAACTGAGAGAATCTTATTTTCAACTTCTGAATGAAAAAACAAGAAATACGTACCTTGGATCTGGGAGGTGACTAAGCAGTGATTCCTGTACATGTGCTGGGGCCTGCAATTAACAAGTAGCAGCTATAAAGAAGAAAAGAAGCAAGTTTTTCACACAACAAAGGAATAATGGAACAAATGGAAACACACATATCAAAGACAAGAATATCTTTAATTGCATCTCCTGAGAAAGAAATTAGCACTAAGAGACAGAAAACTACTAAATACAAGATGAAGCTGCAAAGCATCAACTGAAGTCGAAAAATGAACAGTCATTTGACATGGATGAATTAAAAGCAGCCTTGATACCTCTGCAAACAGAAATACAATCTTTTTCTTCAAAACTCACAGCGTTTGGAAACAACTTAGATCAAATAATGACCAGAATACATAAAAATGAGGCTATAATACTGAACAATGAGACAAAGATAGATGAAATACAGAAAGCTACCTCCATTACTGAAAGCTCAGACAAAAAAATGTAGCAAAAACTGATTGATCTAGAAACTAGAGCAAGAAGAAATAATGTATTGATCAGAGGCATCCCAGAAAAGTATGAACAATCACAGCTAATTAATGTGGCAAAATAAATCTTTGACCTTCTTCTTGAAAGCAAAGAACTAGCTTAAACAATTGTCATTGAAAAAATACACCAAGCTTTAATAAAATCTCAAACCCTGGATGCCCCCAGACAAATATATGCAAGGATTCTAAATGCTGCAGATGCTCAAGCAATAATTCAAGCTGCAAAAAAAAAAAAAGAAAATACATCATATGGAATGGCTGCAAGATAACTTTTGCTCAGGAAATCAAGCAACTAATACAACTTTTATTGCCTTTCTGCACTTACTTAGTAAGCAAAAATATAAGATTTCAAATGAAATATTAAGCAACTATAAACTTTCAGTACAATGGTTTAAATTATGCAGTAAAAAACAACGAATAAGCAAAAATGGATTTTCTTAAAGCCTTTAAAAAATTACCAAAAAAATTAACATGAAGAAATGTGCTTTTCCTCTAAAAACGCATTTAATACAAAGAATCTATCCATCTAAAACAGCCTTATCTGCTAAATTGAACCAAGTGACAAGGTAAATTACTTAAATTACCTTCTTTGTACTTAAATCCATTGCATTCCATTTAAACCTTCTAAATCCAGGCCTAGGAGTATCTCCACGCTGCTGTGAAAGAACTACAAACTCCTATGATCCTTTGTGACTGCAAATCAGGAAGAATAAGCACACTGATGTCAACGGAGCATCTATGGGGTCCATCTAAGGCCAAAACATCTCTGAAAAACCATGTTTGACAAAAAAATGAAAGTAAGGTTTCTACATTTTTAAAACCTTTGGAACTGTATCCTAAAGAACAAAAAAAAAATGAAGAATTTCTTGCCAATGGCAATCGGAAGGTAAATCCAGTTTAGAATTAAAGTGCAGCAGTCTAAACATTTATTTACAATATAATGTTTTTTCCTGAATAATTACAAACTGGACAAATAAAAAATCTCCTGGGTCAGATGTTATAGCAAATGCTGTAGCTGTAACAAATAACTAGTCCTTATTAGGTCTTATAAATTATGAAGTTGGGTCTGTTTTGCTTTGTCTTCTTTTTTATTTTTATATTTTTTAAATAAATATACATATTCAAACTGCAAGCATACCAATCTAGGTCAGCAAAGACTATGAAAGACTTTAGATATTACTGTCTGATTAATACTATGGATCTTAGATGTATATGAGCTTCATATATATAAAATAAATGGATAAACAGGACTATCACTGATCCTTACTGTTAACATTGACACAACAAGCAAGAACTGCTGTATACGAAAAGAAGGACTGTGTTTGAAATCATCAAAATAAGGAACATGCAATAGAAACTGACAAACTATAACAAGTCATTTTCATTATGTTCATGTAATCGTTTTTTTTTTTTTTTTTTTGTGAGTTTGAAATAAATGTTATGGTATGCTTTTGAAATGTACTATATAAAGGTTTCTTACAAAGTTAGACATTTCAAATTTAGTTAAAGGCATTCTACAAAATGCTTAGGCTAATTACTTTCAAATGAAGAAAGGGTTAGTAATCATACTTTTTGGTATTACCTATGTTTTGCTTTTGGACAAGTTGTTATGCGTGTTGCTATAATTTTGCTGGGGCTTAGAATGACAGGAGTTTTTTGTAATATACTTGTAAATGCTCTATTTATCTCTCTTTGAGTTAGTGGGCTAGAGTGGGTAAGCACAGGGGGTGTCTGAAAGGGAATGATGTTACACTTATATACATATCATTGACCTGCACCAAAAACTCTAAGAAGATTTTAAAGTTACATATGTCCCTATAGATATATATATATATATATATATATATATATATATATATAGATACATATATATATATGATCAGAAAGTCAGCATTCTGTTAAATAAATCACTTTGATGGTCTCTGTAGATTCATGGAATGTAAAGGGCCTACAAAATAAGAAAAAGAAAAATCTATTAATGCATTTAATTTTTAAATCTAAGGCAGAGAACTTTTGTTCAAGAAACACATATGTTGAAAGAACAATGGGAGAAAGATACAAAAAAAAATAGGTGAAACATATTGTTGCTGCTGGTGACAGTACAGCTTCTAGGGGAGTTGCTACAATAGTTAAGAAATCATTTGATGGCACTATAATAAAGAGTAGCTATGACCCAAATGGTAGATGGTGTTATTTTACTTGTGGACTGCCTGTGTTTAAAAAAACTCTTAGTTTTAAATGTATATGCCCCATGTTTGCATCAATTAACCTACCTATACGAGATATATAGCATTCTAGAGAACTTTCCTAGCTATTTATACATCATAGAAGGTGACTGGAATATGATAATTAATCCAGAACTAGATAAAACAAATAAAGAAAACAAGCAACCTCCTCAACTTACTACATTAATAGCTGAAATAATAGAAGATTTTAAGCTAGCTGACCCATTTGAAAACTATAGAAATAATCCATCAACTAGTAAATTCACTTATTTTTCACCATATCACAAGTCTTGGTCTAGAATAGACATATTTTTAATTTCTGAAACTTTACTTAATGATGCAGTTACCTACAATAGTGAACCTAGAACAATATCAGATCATGCAAAAATAAACATTACAATAAAGATTGATAGCTCCATGCAAAGATCTCAAACACTAGCGAGCTGGACTTTAAATACTAACTTATTAAAGAAAAAAGAAGTTTCACAGGAAATCATTCACATTCTTACCCAAGCTAAAAATAACCTAGAGGTAACAGATATACCATATGATATTCAATGGCAAGCGACCAAAGCCATTATTAGGGGAATATTAATCCAAAAAGTCGCTCTCTATAAAAAATTAAACAAGGAAAAAGTTATAACAATAGAATCAAAATTAAAAAGGATAGAGTTAGAATTACAAACACTCATCAGAACTTGAAAGCCAAATGGTTACACTACAAGGAAAACTACATGAAATTCAAATACAACATTACTCTATCAGTGAAATTAAACTTCTCCTCAAGTATGCCAAATGGGCTCAATCCCCCTCAAAAGCATTGGCAAGAATCATAAACATAAAAAATGCCCCTACCAAAATAAAGCAACTAAACTACAATAACAAAACTCTAGCTATGGATGGGAGATTATAATGGCTTTTGAAGAGATTTATCAAAAACTATATGGTCCACACGATCAGTTTAATGAATTACTATTCCATCAATTCACTGAAGAATTGCAATTTCCAGTATTGAATGAATCACAAATAAATAATCTTAAAGCCTCTATAAATGTAGAGGAAATCATTACTGCTGTAAATAAGTTGAAACCAGGTAAATCACCAGGGCCAGATGGGTATGAGGTGGAGTTCTATAAGACTTTAAAAAACAAATTTTCAATACTATGGAAAGTATGTGAATATGTAATAAAGTATGGTATTAAGGACCTGTATATCAACAACTCAAAAACTATATTCATACCAAAATCCAACTCTGATGCACCAAATCCAAGCAACTACAGGCCGATAGCACTCATAAATATTGATATCAAAATTCTATCTACAGTCATAGCTAGCAGAATTTAAAAAATCCTGCCTCTCATTATATCTTCTGAACAACTAGGTTTTATGAATAACAGACAGGTATGGGACAACACACTCACCATTGATTCAATCATCAGTTTAAAAGCGAATGATAAATGCCCTAGCTATGCACTATCAGTAGATGTATCTAAAGCTTTTGACAAAGAAAACCTTGATTTTCTATTAAAAATACTCAAGAAATGTAGTATTCCTGAAGAATATATAAACATGGTGAGGGCCTTATACAACAATGCTATGACAACACTATCTATAAATAAAAAGCAATCAAAACCTATTCAAATCATTAATGGTACAAGGCAAGGATGCCTGCTATCACCATACCTATTCAATATATACATTGAACCTCTCCTCCTTAAAATATCACAAAGAACTTACCACCATCTTATTAATAATTATTATTTCAAAAATCCCAATAATGTTTACAGCTTTCACTGATGACCTTAGTATTTACTTTGAATTCCCTAATACTGATTTAAACAAGATCTTAAACTCCATTGAAAATTTTTCAAAAATATCTAATTATTCCATTAACCCCAAACAAATCATTCATATTCCCTTTGAATACTTTAGGAAACAAGGAATTCTATTTCCATGAAACTGAAATAAAAGTCAATTACAATCTCAAATATCTGGGTATCATGTTCACTCACCCCCAATCTGATTTGACTAAAAATAATTTGTTTAAAACATGGGCTAACATCACAGAAGACACTAAAAGATGATTAAATCTTAACCTATCTCCACTATCTAAGGCGGCTATAGTTAAAATGAATATTCTCCCAAGATTACTGTTTCACTTTAACGCTATTAATCAAAACATACCAAATAATTTATTTTCCAGACTTGAAACACTACTAGGAAAATTTATTTGGCATCCAAAAAATACAAGAATAAAATATTCTAGATTAACACTACCCAAACAGAAAGGTGACCTAGGGTTACCCGATTTTCAAACATACTATGACATTATAGACGCTAGTAGAATTATACAAATAGCAAATTTCGAATTATCTAACAAAGTATGGTATCCAATCTGGATTAAAATATATTATAATCACCTAATTTCATCAAATTTAAACCCTAAGGCAATACCCTTTCTAAACTCTAAGACACTGAGGTATTTTAAAATCCACCCCATAATCATAAAGAATACATTACTATTTCAAAAGCTGATATCCACCCTAAATAAGGATACTTTGTTACTAGGACAGCCAATATACCTAAATCCTAATATTAAATTAAATAACACTATGCTAAACCTGAATAAATACCTACTAATTAAAAATACCACTGTATGGGACTTCTACCAAGCCAAAAACCTTTCAATTGATAATATAAGGCAAACATTAGAAGTAAATAAAAGTTATAACACTATCATCAACCAAATACTATACCTGATCAACACAATTACTACAAATGTTAAAATGACAACCAAGATATGCAGTTATACCAACAAATTAACAACCTATTGCTTTCAAGATCCAAAATGCTATCAAACACATATAGATTAATAACAAGGATTAGATACCAAGATGCACTTCTATATTCATAATTTTGGGAAGGGAAAAATAAGATTACTGTTGAACAAAAATCTGCTGCAATTGAACTTACCTTGAAATTGCCCCCACTCAAAAAATTAATTTATACCCAAATTATGATTAACAATAATGCCTATCACACACCACTCTTTCTAAATAAAATCAATCCTTCTCTCTCTCTTTTTTGCCCCACATGTCCAAACAGTGCAATGGTGCTCGTTAAGAACCATTTTAGAAAAAAAGGGATGCACTAAATCTACCCTGTTAAGGGAAATTGCAATTTTACATGTATTCCCCACTAACTTTTCATATGAAAACAAACACATTATAGTAACATTGTGTGCAATGATGAAATCATACATAGCTCAAAATTGGCTAGACAGAACTAAAATTACATGGAACGAATTTAAAGGAATGGCTATAAAATACATATTAGCCAGCAAACTAATTACAAGAAGCCAAAAAAAACTATCCTATTATCAGAAATATTGGAAAGCGCTTGTAGAAATCTTAAGGTAAAACTGGTCTATGAACAAGGGACTACAACATCACTATTACTCTAAGTAAATAAAGAAAAATAAAAGAAAATAAATATTGCAAAACTTGTACCCATTTTAAAATTGGAAAAGGTCTAGGAAGTGTAAATATAATGAACATTTGAGGTGACATCAACTGTATATAGTGTACATAGTTATTACAAGATACGACTAAAGTTAGGTAGGCTAGAAACATTTTGATGAAACTGTTTTAATGTCAGATTCTATTATGATTAAAATATCTCTTGAGTAGATTTTGTCTTACAATTTAATGTTAACAGTTTAAATGTTAGCTAATTTTGCATATCGATAACTGAACACTGATGGTATATGTCCTGTATATGTTATTATGTTTATTGCAAATTGAAATTCCATGTATCTTGTCCTTATATATTTCTGTTTTATTCTTTTTCTTGTATTAAAAAAAGAAAATGTAATAAAAAAATATTTAAAAAATAAAAAGACTGTTAAGCTCTCAGACACAGCACTCTATATCTATAATGCCTGATGACGCTGTAAATACTGTCAGAATTTAAAGGATTCTGATCTGATCCACATACCATGTTCGGAACACAATTTTAACTTCAATTGATCCTTCATCGTTCAGGGCCAAAATGTGGTGAATCTGATTTCTGTGCTGTCTTTAATTAATCTGTGAAAGACAAACAGTTGTTATGGTACATTCAGGCAAAAGAATGAAGTACCTTTGCTATACAGAATCTAAGATGATACCACCAGACGAAATTCTGCCTATTGTACAATGTTCCTTGAACTACAGTAGCATAAATCAGTTCTTCAGGGTGCAGTGTAACATGACAATGGAACAGAGTATATAACCAATGACCTCAGCCTTAGTGCCTGATGGAGCACAGAGATGATATTCAACATAAAGTCATGTTGCTCATAGAACCTCAGCAATGTACTTGTAAGCAAGAACTATAAGGCAATTGTAGTGCAGCTGGGGCAGTATTTGATTTACAAAACTGCATGCCTTCTCACAAAGAATATGAAAAGCTAGAGCATTTCCATTTACACAAAGAAGGGCCTTCCATAGACACAGGGAACTACAGACCCATAAGTCTCCTTAATCTCATTTCCAAGACCAAGTAGAGAATTTTCATAGATCTGGTAAACAATGACATAGGAAACTTACAGACACTGGACCCAATTTAGTTTTGTGAAAGTCAGGTCATTAAAGTTGAGTATGAGGCAAAACAGTGCATAATGCCTACTTCAATCTGGCAAAGCTGTTCTATGCAATACCTCACTTGAACATTGCAAATAAACTTACAAAATTAGGGTCCCTATTAGCATGTTGACAAGGCTGTTCATCTAACGCCCTTACGTTGACACATAAAACGAAATTCAAAAATCTTGAACAGCCACAATAGCAATTTTTTCCCTGGGAAAAAATCACTATTGTGGCCGTTCGAGATTTTGGGGTTTCACTTTATATGTGTCAACGTAAGGGCATTCGATGAACAGCCATGTTGACATGCTAATATAGACCCCAAAATTAGGTATAAAGCCATATGGCATCCAATGGATAGCCAGCTGGCTTACTGATAGGACGCAAGAATTCAGGATAGGGGAATCCACCAATACCTAGAGGCCAGTCACTAACACATTCCCACAAGGATCAATGCTAGGGCCTCTCAGTTTTCAGATCTACTTCTCTGAAGTCAAGGCAAATGTTAAGGGCCTCTGGCTGACCAAGTCTGTAGATGACTGCAAACTAAATGTAGTCACTGAATCTCCTTAAGACACAGATATACTTCCACCAGACCTGATGCAACAAACTAACAACTGGTGCCAGAGCTATGGACTAAAACTCAATGAAAAATACATAATGGTACCCTTTGAAACAAGGTTACTCCTAAAAATTACCATATTGATAATATGCCACTAAAAGTAGACCCAGATGTCAGGAGTATGCAAATTCATGTTGACAGTAACCAGCTATTTGACCACAAATTGTCTACTGCAGTGAAATAATCATTTTATTTTGTACAAAGTAAGGGCATGGCATCCAGGTCCAAGGAGGTCATTGTTAAACTGTATTCTTCTCTCATCAGTATCCTTCAGAATGTACCTGACAGGCTCTTGAAATGTGAGAGATCATACAGGTTCCACACAAAAAGAATGTTGGGAGCAAACAGTTCATCTGCAGACCATTTTAAAGCCCTATCCATGTACTCTGTCTCCTAAAGACTGCTGCATGGCAATCTGTGCCAAGCCTACGAAGTATCTTCTGATCCTATTACTGATGTATTTGTTGCACATCTGCAAAATAAATAGCATCAGAAATATCTGTTCTAAGGACCTAAAGCTCATCTGCAATATAAGCGGACATGTTGGAGGGATAGGTATATGTCTAAAAGATTACCCCTTCACTGGAACAGGCTTCTCATCCATGTGAAACAAAGCTCATTTCTAACCCTGCTCAAATGTAATTTGGGCCAATGGATGTGAAATTACAAATTTACCCCTGGTTTGGCACCTGTGTCCCTAATGGACATGAGCAGTCTGTTAATGCTTGATATGTAGAAGCCTGTACATTGTAACAGTAAAAGTTCCTTGGGGTATTGACATGTCAGGAATATTTTGGTAAATTTAGGATAAGATTAGCTAGGCTTAAAATGGCTCTTTGGCCAATAGCCTAGTAATAACCTATGAACCTAAATGCATGCTGTAAACTACAAGGCCACATACCATGTTGCCCAAAATCTGTAAATGTCTATGGTAATAGGACACGTGTGACATGTGCAGCATATACATTAAATTCTAATGAGATAGTCACAGTGATGAGCATGTCATGTGGTACAGAAAGGTAACAGAGGATCCCATTTGCAATATGTCCCTCATAAGGTTAAACCATATCTATTTTCTGTGTGCTGTTTCTTAAGCCTGCATACATGACATGTTCATGGGTTCACAGGTTCATAGGTTATTATTAAGCTAATGACCAAAATCCCCTCTATAAGCCTGGTCATGGACCCCAATCCAATTTTGTTCCCAACTGAGAAGTGAACAAAGTATCTTGTCAGGCATCTCTACATTTGCCGCAGTCCCAATGAACACGTTGAGCAAAATGATGATGATGATACGGAAGTATTCTGCTGTCAGTCATACCTGCCTGCCTTTTCACTATTAAGTCTAAGGATGTTCCCCATAAGCAACAAAAGCATCTGTTTGAGAAGGATGACAAAACATGTAGTTCTAGCAAGGCTATTTGCATCATCTATCCCACATACTCTTTTAGATTTTTTATCTTAGTACTCCCAAGTTACAGTACAGCTGTACTTGTTATAGTTCACAACTCTGCATCGTGCAACAGCATTTGTCTAGTCCTATCAGCAGTAAATTGTCAGGACACAGCTATAACTTGCATGTCATGCCAATTATTTCATTGCTGCCTATTGAAAATTAATGAAATGTAACATACACTTTTCAGTCTGGGAACAAACTAATCCAACTGAAAATACCAAGTTCCTTTTTAGGAGAAAACTAGAGGCTAAAGAAAGTGATTTACTTAAGCTAAGTATGTTCAGCATTCAGAAAGAAAGCTGGTGGGTTCTGACCCAGGTCTTATGCATTGCAGATATACACTATAGCTACCCTACTGCACTACTTCTTGTTAACAGCATAACATAAAATCCTGGCATGTTATTCAAATGACAGGATGGAAAGATGTAAAAAAATATATATATATATAAGAAAATTAAATGAAATTAGACATTTTTTGTAGGTAGTTTGGAGAATGAATTTCTATGTTCAAAAGTAGGGATGCAGGTTGACCTGCTGCTAGAGGAATGGTTTTTAAATAAAACCTGCAATTATATTGCCTTACTGCCTCATGTAAATTAATATTTTTCTTATTGGTTGGCTGTCTATATCTTGGGCCCAGACCAGGATGCCTGCAAATCTTGCTTTCATGGAAGTCACACCGCAGTTAAACCACAGGGAAATGAAAGCACAAGAAATACATATTTATAGTGGGGCTATGAGATTGCATAGTGTACAAAATCTGAATTTGCAGTAAAGAAAATTATTTACAGAAACCACAGTAGACGACTATCCCTACTAGCCTGCTGTGGATTTACGGTAAGGATGAACCAGCACTTTTATCTTTCAATTATTTAAGTTTTAGAAAACTGGAATTCATTCTTTTCAGAAGGTAATAGTGATCATAAATCCCCTGTGTTGGGAAAGGAAAACAAAATGAGCACATTCATAATTATTTTTGAGGGACTCTGGTAGCCTAAGGACAATTGGTTTGTCAGAGATTCATGTCATCTCAAATTATAACAAATACTTGCTCTTTAAACTTGGCTATAATAAATTTAAAACAACAGTTCTAGTCTTATAAAATGGGGATTAGAATATACCAGGGTATACCACAGATTAGTAAAACACAGTATTATGTGCATGAATGACAGAGGCCAGAATTAAGAAAGTGTTTCACATGACTGCCTAAGTTTAAAACAACAGCAGGTAAATAATTCTGATACCACCTGGAGCTGATTAGCAATGTAATAGGGGCAACAATATGTGATGAAGCTAAACTAATGAAGGAATTTTCTGGTGAAAATCCAACAGGTCATATAACGTCTGGCACTGCACAACATAAATCATGTGACTTAATGAGCCTAGTAGCCTATATGTAGCATGTGTACAACAGTATGCATTCCCACACATATCAACTTGCTACTTCGGGCACAACTGAGAGTCCTGATAAGAACTACGCCACAAAGTCCCTAATATCTCTTATTATAAAAAGGAAAGAAATAGGCATTTTTTAGATTTTTCTGTGTTTCAAAAAGGGTAAAGGGGAAAGGAAGAAAGGGGAGGATGCGGCATGGCAGCAAAGGCAGGAAACAAGCAAAAAGATCAAAGGTTGAGATGCTGACACAACTGAAGGAAACACAAAGGAAAGACAAAGGCAAACAATGAGATGACAGAAAGGGGGAGTACTGGACTGCAAACTGGGAATAGAAATGACATACAAGGAAAGAGAACACCATAATGTGGGACAAGGTGGACTGATACCATTACAACTGTCCTCATGGCTGGCCCAGCCATCAATGGCTTGTTGATCTGGGCTAGGAAGCTGTGTGACTCTCCAAGTCACATGAGTATGTGCTCAGGCTGCCAATACAGGTGTACAGCCACTAATCCAACAAGGTTGTCACCAAGCCCTTGACCTCCAGCTGGGTGACATATCATAACCAATAGGTGATACCCCGATGGGCAGTCTACACCCCCTAACAAAAGCAGCCCACCAGAAGGCACCAGAGAGCTCTCCAGTTTGTCTTCTACTAAATAATCCATGTCACCCCCCCAAGAGACTAACCTGCAGACAGCTGGACACCCAGCAGTTGATGGTAAGCCAGGGTGACAATGTGGTGGCTGCTGGCATATCACATTTACTGCTGTGGCAGACATTGCCAAAAAATAGGAACATAAATGGAAAGACTCAAACAAACAAACAAAAAATAACAAATGCAATGTAAAAAAGGACACTGCTAGAGAAAAACACAAAAGCAAAATAATTTTCACTAATGTCATCAGGAGCTGAAGAACAGAAAAAAACAGGGGAAGATATCTATGACTCACGAGCCCTGCATATGGCTGAACACTTATGCTTAAATAATCACAAGTAATAGCCTGTCAGTACTATTTACTATAAAACTCTAGCGCATGCTCTCTAGCCTCCTCTTCTCATGGCACAGTGGCCCCTTTTCAGGTCTTTGCATCTATATCTGCACTGCTCGTCACAGCAGGTGATGCCCTTAGCATCTCTCACCATCCTGGCAAGGCATTGTCAGGTGTCCACTTTGTACTGGAGGCAATCTTAAGAGTCCCCTAGCAGGTAGTCCCATTGATCCCTATGCAGGAGCTACAGAAAGTTTCTTTTTGTCTTCTTCCTTCACATCTTCATACTCAACACTCTCCGTAGCTACTTCATAGGTTGCAGGCTAGAGGAAAATGGTGTACAGTTTGAGTCACTATATGTTAAAGGTATCAAGCTCTGAAGTATTACAAACATTTTAAGAAAAATAATTTCATAATCTTCAAAAATAATACAAAAAACATCTACAGTTTAACTAACTATAACAAATTACACATAATATGAAAACACTGGTTAAGAATAGATACACGTTATATGACAGTGATTTAATACTTAGAGAAATTTTAGACAGTTTATAGAGAAATTAAAGGTAAGTTAGTATAATATAAATAGGAATTGCATTATGAACTGAGAGAAAACTAAGTGAGCTTATGGTATATCCAGAGAGAAATCCAGGAGAGAGAAATTGATAGAAGTAAGCAACTGAGTAAAGAAGGGAGAGTAAGGAGATGCAAGGTATGAATATGTACTATTTCACATTTAGAGATATATTTAATTATGGCATTGAGCAAAAACAGTGTCAACTTTTGGTTAGGAGGTCTTTCAGAAGAATTCTGAAGAATGGGAGGGAGCGTATTGACCTGATGCCTATGGATAAAGAATTCCAGGCCATAGTAGCATAGGTTCATAGGTTCTTAGTGTTTACTAGGCTAACAACCACAAGGGCCTTTTTAAGCCTAGCCATGCATCCCAAATCTCTGACAAGTTATGATACCCTTGATAAGTTTAAGCATGGGCCTGGGAAATGAAACATTTACAGGTTACCTGTGTCCATTAAAGACATAGGTGCCAAACCAGGGATGAATTTCCCGTTTCCCATCCAATTGTTCAAGTTGCAGTTGAATTGGGTTAGGGAGGAACTCTGCTTCACATGGATGGGGAGCCTGTTTCAGAGACAGGGTAATCTCTGTGATACATACCTGTCCCTCCAGCAGGTCCTATTTATATCATAGGCAAGGTTTAAGTCTTTAGAATGGGTAATTCTGGTGCTGTTTGTTTTGTGGAAATGCAGGAGGTCCATCAGAGTGAGGTCTGACAATGCCCTGTATGCAAGACATAGATCTTCCCTCAAAAGCCTGTAGGAGACAGAATACAGGGATAGGACCTTGAGGCGCTCTGCATAGGACATATTACTTATGCCCTGTATTCTTTTAGTGAAGAACCTCTGTGGATGTTCCAGTTGTTGGATATGTCTGGTTAGGTACATACCAAAGGGGAAATTGTACTCAATGATAGGTCTGATGAATGACAAATATAATGGAACAATGACATCCTTGGACTTAGATGCCATACCTTTGTTTATAAGTTGTGCAACATAGAATGATTTCCTGTGCACTGTAGACACATGATGATCAAAGTCTAGATTACTATCTATGTTTGTCCTTAAGTCCCTGACTACTGAGTGAACTCTAAGGGGTGTGTCGTCAATATGATAGTTACAAGGGATGGATGATTTCCAAAAGGATACAATTATGCACTTCTTTGGCATTTAGTTTTAGTCCATGACTCTGACACCAGTTATTTGTCTGTGTCAGCCCCTCCTGGAGAACATTTGTGTCAGTGTGCAATTCAGTGACAGCTCCTAATTTGCAATCATCTGAAAATTTAGTCAGCCAGAGACCACTGACATTGGCCTTGACTTCTGAGAAGTAAATGACAAAAGGGAGCGGTCCAAGGACTGATCCCTGTGGGAACCACTTGTGACTAGCCTCTTCGCAGAGATGGACTCCCCAATTCTAGCTTCCTGGATCATGTCTGTGAGCCAGATGGCTATCCACTGGGTGGCATACGGGTTTGTACCCAACCTCCTGAGTTTGCCAACAATGACCAAGTTGGGTATTGTGTGAAATGCATTGGCCAGGTCAAGATAAGCAGTGCGAATGATTTTGCCCTTGTCCGTTGCTTTGGTGACCATCTCAAAGAAGCCCACCAGGTTGAGTAGGCATGATCTGCCCTTGATGAAACCAAACTGGGTTGGTTACAGTGTCTGGAGGTTTATTATATCTCTTTTGATCATCTCCATGATAATTCTTTCCATGGTTTTACATATAAGACTAGTGAGACTTATGGGTCTGTAGTTTACAGTCTCTGTAGATGGCCCACCTTTGTGAAAAGGGATGACTGTTGCCTTTCTCCCATTCATGAGGCACGAAGCCTGTTTGGTGGCTACAGTAAAATAGTAATTCCAGAAGCCCTCATAGGTCATGTTTTATGCTATTTAGAAGGCATCCCGGGATATTGTCTGAGCCCATTGATGAAGTGTTCTTGGTCTTAGAGCATTAAGGACCTATTCCCTAGTGATAGTAGGGGGAGTTATATTTTATGATATTTCCCGTGGGAAGGTTGAGTGGGAGAGAGGAATAAAGGTACAAGTACAGACAATGCCCAGCAGATTTGATAGGTTTGTGGAAAGACAAAAGTTTTTGGACAATGGATTGTAAAGACCAATTGGGAATATAGTTGTGTAGAATGTAATTCAGTGCTGGACAAGCAAATGGGTGTAGAATAATTTTACAGATAGTAAAAAGCTGTATATATATATATATATATATATATATATATATATATATATATATATATATATATATATATATATGTGTTAGTTGGTGGGGTACTTCTAACCAATTCATGCTTTTTAGTGGTAAACAGTGTTGGGTTCTTTTGCTGCAAGTTTAGCAACTTTGTTAAAGCATTGCTCAAGTTTTGATTTTTTTTTTGAAGCCTGGAAGTTATTAAGGATGGGAGAGCCATAAAGAAGTGTGGGGAGGAGATAAGTAGTAGCAAGTGTAGTTTTAGTTGCGTTGATGAGAAAGTTTTTGGCTCTGTACAGCATCCATAGTTTTAGTGATTTTTTATGCAGTTTTGCATATGATGATGATTTTAAGATTATCATTCACTGTTATGAGAAGTGACTTCAATGGTTGTATTATCAAGAGAGAGGACTTTACAGTTTGTTTTTCATGACAGAGGCATTTGAGGAAAAAGTAATAGTTTAGCTTTTGATATTTGAGTAGAATGTGTGGTTAACTGCGGTATTCATTCGCTATTGTTGGAGAGAGTTTGCTCCATATCTACCTGCAGATGGGGACCCGGGTAGGTGTGTAGTGGAGCTCTGTAGTAGATTACCACAGTGCTTTGCAGACTGGATAGATTGCAGAAGGGTGCAGTATATGATGGAGTAAGTGGATTCAGGGTATATGAAGTGCAAAGACTGAAAGCATAAAAGTAGATTTTTTGCAGGGGCTCCACAGCCAACTGCAGACACCTATGTGGGGAGATCAGGGTGGGTTGCAGTGATAGATACTTGAGACTGGGGTTGAGGTGCAAGCAACAGTGACACACTTAGGTACTAGCTGTGGGACTATGTGAGGTGCATTATCACCACTATCTAGCACTGACAGACAGGAGTGTGCTATAATGCATGCCGCCTGTGCATTTGTATCATGCATGAAACATAGTGGACAATGAGAGAAGAACACCAGTTGCCAAATAATGGGCTGGTGCAAACATGTGGAACACATCATGGCAGTGACTTATTAGGCACAGGAATGCATAACCTCTTGAAAGGGTTAATGCCCATGACAGTCTGTCTCCAAACTGCCTTTTGGGAGGTAAGCTATGGGGATCTGCCCTGTAGTAGTACAGTATAGTAGAGGTTATATCTATCACACAGCCACTCCATTGGTATGTGCAGACTACAGAATGTGCACACATACCTAAGTCCATAAACCAAACAGTAAACATGGTAAAGCAGCATATTTCTCATCTGTATCCAAATGTTGGAATACTCACCCACAAGACCTATGACAAATCTAAAATCCAAAATATTTTAAAGCAAATCTTAGGACCCACCTCTTGGATTCCAAGCTATGCTCCAGTCACTCTTCTACTAAGTGTTGCTACAACTGTGTCCATCTTCCTCTAGCTGTAGTGCCCTTTTTGGTCTTCTTACATAATCTAAGCTTCTAGGATTTTGTCTGAAGTCCCAATAATTTATCATAGCTATACTAAACCTGAAATGTAACTTTGTGGAATACAATGATTTCTGGGATCTATCTCTTTCAATTTTTTTCTTTCTTTATATAATAAGTGTTGTATATGATAGTTAACATGTGCTGTTTTTCTCTGTAGTGCAAGGTATAGCATGACATCTTGCAAACTTTGTTAACTATAGAGGCATACCTCTCAACCGTACCAAATTCCTCTGAATTTCCCAGTTTAGAGGGCAGAATAATGAGGTGCCACAAATTCCCAAGTGGCCCCTCCAAATCCTGATTTTTTTTTATTTACAATTCTTCGTTATCGTTGATGTCATCACACATCGCAATGTCATATATGTGGAGAGAGGTGTGTGATAACATCAGCATTGTGAGACAGTGACTGACTGCTTGTTGGAGGCTCAGAAAGCTTTAAAAAAATATTTACAACCGCAGCCCAACCATGACTTGTGGCAGCCAACCAAAGAGGACATTGCATCAACGAGACAACATCGCATCCACAAAAAGGGCTACTGGAATCTAGACTGAATGGATAAGTGAATGCAAAACTCATTTTGGGAAGAAAATAGCAGTAGTGGCAGGTAGCACAGAGCAACGTCTGTCGAGCAGAGTGACTCGGAGACTGGCACTACCCATGTCACCAGTGTCTACTGGTCACAGGATGAGGAAATTTACTTTCTCTTCAACTGGAAGGTAGGTAAGAAAGAAGAGAGCCATGAGGCTAATTACTTGGGCAGTTCCTGCTTTCACTGACCATAAAATCCAGGGCAGGGCATGGCAGGAGTACTGTGATCATTGCATGAGCAGCTTACATAGCTGTGATTTCCAACAGCTGTTTCAAACTGGGAGGGAGCAGTGTGCAAGATATGATTGACTCCAAACATAATCTTTCTTTCTTCTTTCAAATCTTTATTTTTTTTTGTCAGCGTGCAGACTGTTTTAGTCTAGTAATTTAATTTCACTATCATTATGGAAAAGGTTGTAAAAGTTGTAAATGCAGAAAAGTGTGTGTCTATTTCTTGTTTCTGGAGCAGTAATTTAGTAAGAATTACCTATGTCACAAATACATTTAATAGTATGCAGAATTGCATTCTCACCAGCAGAAACCAACTGAACCGTGCTTTCCATTATGTTATTAGAAACAGATTAACATATCCCTAGTCTGCACATGGAAATCAAAAAGGTGGGAAAGCATTTTGATTTGATAATTAACATTTTTTACATTTAAAAGAAAAATAAATGTAGTTCTTTTTTGCCTTTTTTGTTATTTCTGATCCTTTGGCAAAAGGTATTGAAGCCACATTCAAAGGCAGTAAAACTGAAATGGTATACTCCCAAGATCTAAGCATGTACACATATTACAATTATTCAGACTGCAGTCTGTTTCTTTTGTGGACATTCCACATTACTGCCACTTAAAAAAACTGCTGCTGCTTGGCAGATTATACCAGTTAAACTGTTTTCTTACGGAAATGTTCAGGGAAGAAGCTGTCACTGCCCGGCTAGCTCCCCATTGGCCCTCCTTAGAGCCATTATACTCACAGACATCTCAAGGTATGCCTTGGGCAAGCCATCAGCTTCCAAAAACAGTGCAGCCAGGTTTTCTTCTAATATGCAGGTATAACAAAATACATGACTCTGAGTCCTAGTAAGTGTATTTAAGAAAGGACATTGTTAGAGTCACAGACTCAAAGGACTCATTTATTTTGTTATATCTGCATTTCTGATCATGCCTATGATGAATGAGTATGATAATATGTGTTTGGCTGATAATTGGAAGATACTTTTTCTAACTATATAGGATTTCTTGCTATCTGAAAAGAAGACTGGGGCAAATTTAGATATTTCTATTTTATAGAGATTCATGATTCTAATTTTGAAATAAACCAAGTAAAACACTGTTATTCTAGTTTTTTATTTTATTTTATTTAACATTTGTTGACCGGGAAAGTCCAACTAGGTTCCACAGATCCTGTTTTCAGCGGAGGCCCGGGGAGAAATGCTCCAGAATAATGCTCCAGTTAGATTTTGTGTTGTGTAATATTTTGTATATTCTTCAATTTGTTTAAATGTTAGTATCTCACAATTCCATTGGAGTGGGCAGTGTTACATAATTATGTATGCAGATTTTATGTTAATCAGTGCCTGGATTTTTGGCCAGTTGTACCTATTTTTCATGGGCCTTTGTCCAGATTTTTGGTGTTTTCAGGTTGAGAGGTATGTATAGAGCTTTCTTCCCAGGCTTCTGTTGAAAAGCATTCTACAATGGCCCATTCAGATTTTCCAGGTAAGTGTATGTGTGTGTGTGTGTGTGTGTGTGTGTGTGTGAGTGTGTGTGTGTCTGTTCACTAATTATAGTTCTATGTCCACAAAGCATACCTCTTAACTGTCCGGATTTTCACAGAATGTCCAGATTTTTGCCTCATATTTTTGATCTATTCCTCATAAAATTTCTGCTTTTCTTTCAAATCATTTAGGATTGAAGTCACTAAATAATGAGTGCCATCTGAGTTTCAGACTTCATTTCTTTCAGAAAATGCATGCTAACACAAAATCATTTGTTCTGGCATCTTTCTATGTGTATAAGAACAATATTTAAAATGTGTCATTATACCTGACACAGACACACACACACACACACACACACACACACACACACACACACACACACATACAGTCATATTTGTAGGAGCTGTGAATCCTGGCATACATCTGGTACTGCTGGTCACCTTCCCTCACAGGAAGTACCAATTCCTCATTACAAAATATGCCTGGCTTCTCCCAAATCATAGCCATGTCCATACACTGATATCTTTAGTAATCCCCTCACTCCACCTCTGTTCCTGGTTCTTGTTATTGTACTCCTTCTCACCTAGACATGTAATAGCAACTTTACTATGCCCTCACATCTGTGTTATATGGGCAGGTCATGTCTGATGCACAACACGGCCAGTTAATTCACTAAAGAGCATCACCTAGGTGTACTATTGCATGCATCAGATTTGTTGTGCCTAATCTGGCCCATAGTTGTGGACCAGACATCAGTCCTTTGCCAGCAACAACTTCTGCCTTACTTGGTTTTTGCTTACAACTGGTTCCTCGGATGACTCCTCATCTTGCACCTTCACCACCACTGGCCATGGTCCATCTGGTCTTCCAATGGTAATCCCTTGCTCTAGCCGTCTGTGTATCATCATGTTATGCAGTATTGCATGCACAGCAAATATCTTGTTGCATGTCTCTAGACACACTGCAGCCTGCCGCTCAAGGAATCTATGCAGTGGGAGTGGGGTCTTCTTCAATCCAAACATATCCTCAGTGATGTTTTGTGTCTGAACAGTGCAGAGTTGTATGCTGTCTCAGTCATGCTCTGCACATTTCATATTGGTGTCATGAGCCATGGCTGTAGGGTATATCCAGCATTGCCAATAAGATGGCCCTCTAGAAATTCACCCCACACAAATTACTGGCATAGGTCAGACACATGATAGATGTGGGAGTTATAGGAACTGCCTGGATGATACATAGACACATTGTATGTAATGGCATGTGCCTTGCACACCATCTGGCTATTGATAGAGTGGAAAACTTTACAGTTGATGTTCTGTTGTCCATCTGGACTAGACAAGCCCTTTAGAGCAATATGGGTACAGTCTACAGTACCTAGAACCTCAAAGAAATAAGCTATTTCATAGAATGTTTCATAGTGTTGAATCTCTCCTATCTCGTCCTTGGAACTACATATACTCCTCCACATGCTGCATGATAAAATAATTAAAGTTACACAGACCTTTGTGTCACCTGGGATTGATATTCTAGGGATCCCACAAGATTTCATATGAGGATGATATGTCTACAAGCTCTCATATTATGTCTCTAGCTCCATGATAGTGGTCACCTATGTCCCTTCATGGAAGGGATGGTCTGTTAGATACAGTCAGGTCCTTCTGTTACGCAGAGTGCATTGCCATATTCCATCATGGACACTGGCTGTGAAAAAAGTTTCTAACATTTGGCCCTTGGCTATGATAGCTCCTATGCCTAACATTACAGTGTAATTTCTTTCTCTCTCTCTCTCCCTATTCACCAGGAAAACTTGGCGCACAAACTCCCTGAAAGCAGTGAATAATAGAATCTTTATATTTTCAGAACTGCTTCACCATTCTTTATCCTTATTTGCATTTAAACTGTGGCTCATTAGCATAATGTTGGTCGTTTGCATATTATGCCAACTGTGCAGTTTCACTTGTATCTGTGACAGTGCTACATATATCTTTCAATCAGCCCTGCACTGTGAGCCACAGCTCTTTACCCAATTTTGCTTGATGCACTCTGCTGTTTTTTTCTGAATCCCAGCCTGAGTCTATTTTACTGGACTGTATTTAATGCAAAACATTTTGAAATGAATTGAATATATCTCCTCTACATATAGCCCACTTCAAGGTTGTAGCTGCTTGGGTTAGGCTAAATTTTCATTTCTGAATTCATTTGATTGTTAGAGCAATTCAGTCAAATGTTGTTGTGAAAAGTGTTTCACCAAGTTGCCATTTAGATACTTATAATTCTAAGAGAGAAGAGTTAAAGATAACTGTATGACTGGTATGTTATTGCAGAGCATCACATGAGTTGGTTGATTCATCTTCTTGCACAGTCAGACATTAACATCTATGTAAACTGTAGTTATAGAACAGTGAATCATGTCAAATCAAAGAATGTAGTTTTGGCAGCAGAAAAAAGTTTGAAAATATGTCGCCGAAACTACCTTTCATGAACATAAGATGACATTTTTTGCAGGGCAGCAAACCATCCTGTACCATCCATTGTGGGATGACACCCCTCATACCCGTACCAACTCCATGGTCACATAACAGGTGAGAAAGAGGCAACATTCACCGTTGAAGTTAGTTTCAGCAATCAGCTCTCAAATATTTTACCTTCGCTGAAACTAACTTTGCTGATTTGATATGGTACCATAAAACAGAGACCAACTAAGATGCGGAAATCTAAGGCGCATTCCCTACTTTGGAACAGTAGTTTTAAAAATACATTTGAGGCCTCTATATGATTTGTTAGCAACTGGTATATTATGTGGTTGGTACTTTGAAAGGAAGACATCTGTGTATTGTGTTGAGGAGGATGAATTGTTGGTTCATGTGCTGTTATAATATGGACACCTGTAGTATAAATGTCAAGATTTAGAAGGCTAACTCAGCCTTTCTAATCCTGTTTATGAAGACAAATGAATAAGATTTCCAACTGCCAGCAACTATTTAGGCATTCATAATACAAGGAGTGTATACTAGTATTTAATTCAAGCTAGGTATAACCTTACAGCAAATGCTAATCTATGTACTTTCTGAAAACCAAAACCAGTGTTAATTAGCTGCTGAACAGCCCAGGATAATAATGTGAAAGCATTTCCTTATGTAATGGTTGAAGACTGACTTCTGAAGTATTCCTGAGGAGTCAGTGAAGTGAGAAAGGAAAAGGGAGCTCAAAGCTGCATGAAACATGTACACATATATTGTGTATTATTAAAATCTAATCAGATATTAGGATTGGGCAGGCAATAGGAATTGCGTAGGATATTACATCACCAGGATATGCATGTAAGAAGGGAGGCATGCACCTAAATGGCAAAGATTTCTTCAATCCCTGTCCCCAGAATCTGTTTTTCCAGCTTTCTTTCATTTCACTGTTATTTGGTTTGCATTTCAAATGCACATACACAGCAAGTGGTGCAACACCAAACTCCTAGCTAATGTCAAAGTAGTTGTCTGTTTTCATTCCTGCAGGAAACAAAAATCTGGAAATATCATCTTGCAGTCACCTCAGTTTGATGTAAGAAAGTGGTCCCTCACAAAAGGAGTAGTAAATAGCATTAAATAACACCTTAGATGGCTCAATGTTACCTTACTGTACTTGCTATCATAGTCACCTATTTCTCTGTCAACTCATTTTTTATTTATTATGCATTTTAGCTATAATTAGAATGGGTATATATAATTTCTTTGAAGCTCCAATTCGCTGAATGTCTATTCATTGAACTTAAAGCATTGTATACCATTTCAGTGAAGAATTACACCATTGAAAAGATTTCTCAGGGAAAAAAAAACTACTTGGCCACCAGAGTGATTGCAAAGCAAATTACATTATTTTAAACTCACCGAGGTGGGGGGGCTTTACCCTCCACACACCCCCAATTATATATTCCAACTCTGACATTGCACTACATTAGGGAAAAGGGAAAATGTATTACAATAGCCAATTAATTCCCTTCCCTGGGAAAACATTTTGATGATGTAATCCTTCGCTGAAATAGTATTTGATGCTTTAAGTTCAATGAATTCGAGCTTAGATGAAATGATAGGTACCCATTAGAACATCTGCGGGTATTTAACTGTAGTAGTCTTAGCTTTAGAGGAATTGTTTATGTACACTTGATACTGAAAAAAAAATATTTCAAATTATATTAAATAAACATTTTTCTCACAAAGGGTGGTAGATGACTGCCTTGCAGTACATGAAGGCATACACTGTAATATGCAGTGTATGCCTTTATATTGCAGTATATGAAGGCATAAGCGGCACACTACAATGTAAGCAGCTTTTAAGATAGGGTGAGCCAGGCAAACCATATATGCTACTGTTTCCCCAAACCTGTATTTGGAAGCAGAGAGAGAGAGAGAAGAGAAAGGGAGATGCAAATTAAGCAGTGTGAGGGTTTTTTCCTTAAATGGCTTCAAAGTCTTCCTTTCAGAGCTTTCACTATTTTCTGTAATTTTATTTATTTGTTAACTAGACAAACCCTTCAAGCATATGGGCTTATTTTTAGAACCCCCATGGAGCACTACCTGATGAAGTGATTTACTCAGAGCCACACAGTAGGTAAGTAGAGGCTGAGATAATCTAACCCAAAATTAATGGATGAAACTTGTCAGCATTTCATAATCTTTTATATTTTTTATTAAATTGGCTATCAGTCACCAAGCTCTGGATTTGGTAACTGCCTTCTGCCCTCTAATGACTTTTTCACACACAGTGCTTTCACAAAAATGTTATATACAAATTAAATAAAGAGAAAAATCATACTAGTTGAAAGAATTGATATGACTGTAGAATAATGGAATGACTGGAAGAAACTGGAATGTGACTAGACTGAATGTCTTTAATTACCCAGAACTGTGCTGATCAGGTGCCAGTCTCTCCTTTATGTGCCAAATCTTCTTGAACCTTACAGAATAAAGTCTGCACACACTGCAGTTCGATTAAGAATGCTTTATTAAGTACAGTGAGAGTAGATGTTACTATCCGAATGCTGTCTCCAATATCAGTGCTAATAAACAGGCTGTAGAAATTCTGTAATATTCTGGAATGCTGGACAACAGTGCTGATATTTCTTTCCTCCTGAATAATATTATTATTTTTCTGGAATGCTGGATATTTGACCTGACTTCTGCACTCATACTAGAGTGTCTGTACTGCAAAGACTTTCTGCATATTAGTCCAAACTAACTGTGTCTGAAGTATTTCCTAATAATACCAAAACCCTGCAAATCTCTATACTCCTCTTTAGCCTTGGTTCCCATGCCTTGTACCATACAAACAAACTGTGTTTGTACTCAAATGTACAGCACATTCTGTTCTTGGTATTCTTTTTTTAATATGTGTTTTTATTGATTTTTCATTAAGATATATCATAACGTAAAAACATATTGACTAGTAATTAAAACAAAATAACTATGTTCTTAGTATTCTTGACTGAAGGTTATTTTCATTTTTCACTGACTGAAAGTGCATCACTGAAAATGTATGAAAACTGTGAAGCCTGATTTAATATGGCTGCATATCTAGACTTATTCAAAGAGAACACTGTATTTTTGAACATTTAAATTATACCTGCTCTAACACTAGTTATGTGACTCAGTAATGAAATTCAAACTAAAGTCAGAATGCAGTGTTGTGCAACTGATAGAATGCCTCGTTCTATTGATCTGTTCACTTCTTTTCAATAAAGTGATAGTTAATGAAACGTCTAATATAGCTCTCCAAACTTTGCATCACAGTTATTCAGTAAAAGGAGTAATACATTCTCTAATCGAATGTACTCATTCAAGCCAATTAATGCAATAATCTATCACACAAGGCTTCACCTTATAGATATGGCTTTCGTTTTTCATCACAAGTTCAGTATGCTGAATATAAAGCATTTGAGTAATGCTACATAACGCACAAATAGGTTGCAAAATAAAATACTGCCCAGTATTAGAATTAAGGTTTTCATTGTCATCCTTAACCCCCTTTTTCCCATTTTCTACATGGGACTGGGGTGTCATGTTAACTGTCACCATCTCTCTTGATTCAATGCCACACTCCTGCCTTCTTCGACACTCATGCCTGAGTGTTGCAGATCTTCACTCACACGGTCCATCCACCTCCTCGCTGGATGTCCTCATTCTCTCTTGCTCTTTTCCTGTCCATCCCAAATCTTCTTCACAAGATTATCTTCTGTTTTTCTGCACATGTGCCTGAACCACTGTAATCTCTTCTCTTTGATTTTTTTCTGTAATACGAGCTACTTTGGCTTCTGATCTTATGGACTAATTTATTTGTCTGTTCCACAGTGTGCATCCTACTACCTATCTCAGGTACTTTATTTTCATCACCTCTAACTTCCTCATCTGCTCTGCCTTTACTGCCCATGTTTCTATATCATATGGTAGTACTGGTCACACCACTGTTTTGTACACCTTACTTTTCAGCTTTTTTGGCATTCTTCTATTATACACTACAGCTGACATCCGATGCCAGTTGACTGCAGCCACTCTGATTCTAGATTTGACCTCTTCATTCAGATTTCTCTTCTCCTTAACCACCCCCTCCCAGATACTTGAAGATCTTAAATTGTTCTATTATCTTTCCTTCTATCTCAGTTTTCAGCTTCTTCTGATTTACCAATTTGCTGCCATTGCCACCATCTTTTCATTCTACTCATACCATCATTAAGTTTGTGGATGACATCACAGTGGTTGGACTTATTTCAGGAGGAGATGAGACAGCATATAGAGATGAAGTTCAAAGACTGGCTGCATGGTGTACTGAGAACAACCTTGCCCTGAACTCTACCAAAACAAAAGAACTCATAATAGATTTCTGGAGGTACAATGCAGATCACAACCCAATATACGTCAATGTAGACTGTGTGAAAAGGGTTCCTACCTTCATGTTTCTAGGTGTACACATGGCAGATCTATCTTGGTCCATAGAGACAGTTAAGAAGGTACAGCAGAGACTCCATTTCCTGAGGATCCTCCAGAAAAACAACCTGCAGGAGAAGCTACTTGTGTCTTTTTACCACTATTTTATTGATAGTATGCTGACATACTGTATTTCCACATGGTATGCCAAGAGCTTGGCAGCAGACAGGAAGGCCCTTCAAAGGATTATTAATTCTGCACAGAAAATCATTGGCTGTTCACTGCCCGCATTGGAGGAACTTTTCAGCTCTCACTGTTGGTGTCTTTTTACCACTGTTTTATTGAAAGTGTGCTGACATACGGCATTTCCACATGATATGCCAATAGCTTGGCAGCAGACAGGAAGGCCCTTCAATTGATCATTAATTCTGCCCAGAAAATCATTGGCTGCTCACTGTCCTCTTTGGAGGAACACTTCAGATCTCGCTGTCTCAGCAGAGCAAACAACATCTTGACAGACCCTTCACATCCTGGACATCACCTGCATGAGCTGCTGCTTTCTGGCAGATGGTTCAGGTCCATTCCATCTCAGACAGACTTAATAACAGTTTATATCCCAGAGCCATACATGAACTGAACAGTGCTAAATACTCACACTGAGTACAGATAATAGCCACTTGCACTATAAGGTATATATTTTTTTACATTCCTGTGTACCCTATCTTCTTCCTTTCATGCACAGTTATACCTAAGTGCAATAACTTAGTTGTTTACTGCATTGCATTGCATTATATTGTATTGTTTGGTGTTGCATTGTATTGTATTTTCTTATTTATTCATGTTCATTATATGTGTTTACTGCATTGCATTGCATTATATTGTATTGTTTGGTGTTGCATTGTATTGTATTTTCTTATTTATTCATGTTCATTATATGTGAATGCACCTTAGGAGGATTGCTACAAATTTTGTTGTACTTGTGTAATGACAATAAAGAAATCTTACCTATCCTATCTATCTTATCTATCTTATCTGTACTCAGTTTCATCCCATGTGTCTTCAGTTTTGCATTCCATTCCCCTATCCCTTGCTGAAGTTCTTGCTCAGTCTGCCTGTAATCCCACATCATCTACATAGAGCAGCTTTGTTGATCTGTCCACTCTGACCTGTTTGATAATGTAATCATCAACAGTATGAACAGCAGTGGTCTCAGAGCTGAATACTGATGCATACCAACTCCCACTGGGAACCCCTCTATGAGGCCAAACACTGTTTGAAATTGAGTCTTTGGGTCCTGTTTCTGGGACTTTACACCACTGCAGAACTGCTCCAATCAGCTTTCTGGAGACCTTGTCATATGTTTTTGCCACATCTATGAATGTTCATTTGTACTTTTTCCTCATCTCTAGCTTCTTTTGAACTATCTGTCTCACTGCAAACATTTGGTCACTTGTGCTGCATCCTGATCTGAATCCAAACTATTCATCTCCCATCTTATTTTCTACTACTCTGCATATCCATTTATCAACCACCATCTTCAGAACTTTCATGCAATGTGACAGGAGTCTATACAGCCCACAGTTGTGTATGTTCCCTTTGTTCTTGTACACTGGCATGAGTATGCTTATTCTCTAGTCAACTGTGATATACCTTTCCCGCTGCCATTTCTCCCCTATCTAGCCCAACATCTTTATCATATCTGCTGTGACCTCATCTGAGCCTGCTGCTTTCCCTGACTTCATTTTCCTTAGTACTGTTCTTACTTCTTCTAGGGTGGGGTCCTCTTCTTCTCTCATTGTAGGCTGTTTCTGGGGCACTACAGCTTCTGTGGGGTTTTCTTCATTCAGAAGCTGCTAGAAGTTCTCCTCCCATATGTCTTTGATGTCATGTGTACTGGTGAGTAGGTTGTTGCTGGCATCCCTTATGAAGGGTGTCTGACTACCTTCTTTATCTTTATGCCTTTGTCTTGCAACCTGATATAGTTTCTTTGTGTCACCTACTGAGTCACTTTCCATAAGCTGGCAGAGTGTCTCTGCCGCCTTGTTCTTTGCTGTCACAACTCCTTTCTTAGCCTTTTTGCTAGCCAACCAGTATTCCTTCCTAGTCTGGTCCATCTTTTCTATTTCCCACTTTTTCCTGCACTCCTTTGATGACTTCCTGGACTTCTGCATTGCACCACCAGCTTTCCTTATGTACCTTATTTCCATGCCTGGCTTGGCCACATACCTGTTCTGTAGTCCTCACACATGCTGCTTTGAGGCACTGCCATTCTTTTTCATCTCCACCTATTTATTTATCTTGTTAGGGTGCTAGATCACTGAGTAATTCCTTGAACTGCTGTACTTTCTCTCCAGTCAACTTTTAGATCTTCGTCCAGGTTTCTGTTGATTTTACAGCCTTCTCTGACCATTGCGTGCAGGTCACCTTGGCAACCAGTGGTTTATGCTGTGCGTCAACTGTTTCACTGGGGATGACTTTGCAATCACTGATTCTACCCCAGTGACCTTTCTTTAAAAGGAGGAAGCCCACCTGAGTTGCATGATAGCCACTCTTGTGTGTGATCTTGCAACTGTCTCTTTCTGAACCATGTATTGACTACTATCAAGCTATTTGCCAGACAGAAGTCTAGAATGGCCCCTCCTTCCTTATTCCTGTTAACTCACACATGCAGACCCAGTCAGTCCTCATATCCTGTTCAGTCTATTCCAATATGTGCATTCAAGTCACCCATTATCAACACAAAATTCATGCTGTCCTTCCTTATCTAGTAGGTCCTGCAACTGCTGTTTGAATGCCCTCCTTTCCTGACTGTCACATCCCTGCTGGGGGGCACAGGCTGAGATTATGAATACTGCCTTATTATTAGGCTGGGGTCTGAGTGCCTAATTCTGAGGATATCCTTCACTGTCTTCTGAAGCCTCTCTCTCACCACAGTTCCCACTACACCATTTCTAACCTGTCCTCCTCCTGCATAATAGACTCTGGATCCAATAGGAGCACATACACCCCTCCCACCACAGGTCCCTGGCATACTTCAGAGTAGGTCAGGTCTTCAACCCATTTATCACCGGCAAATACCCATGCCCAATTGGCAACATTAGTTGTCATGACCAAATCACCTGGAGACATATTTTACACCGTCAAGTGGCTAGACCTGCCATGGTGCACAGTCTGTGATACGTGTTCTTCTACCTTGAGGATACTATGCACTAGAGTAGATGCCCAAAATTGTTGGTATTTACAACTCTTCCCCTATAGGGCACCATGTAGTGTCTGTGCTGCTGCCCAAAGCTCCATTCATTGGTAGGTTTGGGATGGAAACGCTCAGCATGTTTTTTCAAAGTTGGGAAGAACCCCACAGAGACACAGACAGAACATGCAAACTCCAACCAAGCATTGGACGGATGTCAGTATAGAACCTTGTACCTTGTACGTGGGAGGCAAAGACCTTAACCATTATGACAACTGGTCTCTTAATGTGGTATGCTTTCAGAAAAATAGTCTGAAATTTCCAGGTAGAATGAACAGTATGATAGCTCAATGTCCATCATGGCCAATGGTTAAGGTTTTTGAGTCACATCTCCAGGGTCCAGTGTTCAAACCTGACCACTGGGAATGCTATAATTGACCAATCATATATCATTATATCTTGAAATGTCATAAATCCAGGATGCTTGAAACATGTTTCTGACATTTTAATACATTGCAACTGGCTTTGTCATAGTGGCTGTGCTTTAAGATTATGGAGTCTGGAGATGAGAAAATGATGAGTTTGGGGTGGGGGGTTTATCATGTTTTTCTTATTCTGTGAGTTTAAGCATATTAAGAACATGTAGTCCAAAAGTGAGGAGTGCACCAGGCTGCAAATAAATCTCACCAAATCTTCCACAGACTGTCCTTTATTAAGACAAACAGGTATAAAAATAGACACAGGTAAAGCGCTTTGGCGTTGGTGTAACTTCTTCTTCACCTTTAAAGATGTAATGCATCCCTTTATATACCATAGTACATTGCACCTTAATTGATTAAAGACCACAAGGTGTAATTGATGTAGTTAATGATAACAAGTCTGAGTTATGAAAGCACAAAAACACACATGACTCATGAGTTAAAACACATATGTTAAAACATATAGTAAAACATGTATTAAAAACATGTTTGAGGATATCTTATCATTGAGCCCATCCATTTGTTCTCTATCCTTCTGTGTGGCTTTTAATGTTACCTAGCCTATTAGTTCTTGTTAAAGTCTCAAGGACCATGAATTTAAAACAATGTGAAGATCCTTTATCTTTGTTGTATTCTGTTTATCAATTGCATAGATGTGTTCTCTTATTCGCTCACGTAAATGTCCTTGGTTTTTTAAACACAAAAAAAACATTGTTGTTTGCATTGGGTGAGGTATATACTAGTTTTACAACATGCATATCCCACGTCCTGTGTGTGGATGTATGAATTTATCAGTTGCAGCTATATTTGCATTGCTTACAACTTAAACATGCAATTGACCTTGTTAAGATTTTCATAACATAGTCTCCTATCTAGGGACTTCATGAGATATTGTTGGTCTAGTATCAACTAAGTCTTTTATTTTCTCATCCATCAAGAGTAATTTCCAATTGTCTCCTATAACCTGCCTTACTTGATTATTGATATTAGTATAAGGAATAATCAGTCTGTTTACTGCTGGGGGAATGCCACTACTGATTTTCTGAATTTTGAATGCAGCTACTCTGTTTTGGAGATTGTATTTTTGGATGTTAAGCTAACTAAGGGAACCCATGGCATAGACACTGAGTTATTTAGGAAGACATGTTGGAAAAACAACTTACTGCACCGCAGCAGCATGCATCCCAAACATATACACAAAAACATTCCCAAGAATCAAATGTTACGGGCCTCTAGATTAACCACTCAAGAGTCTACCTTTAATAAACAGAAGACTATACTTAAAAAGAATTTTTAGAAAGGGGCTATAAAGAGACAGAAGTACATGAAGCACTAATTCATGGGGATATTCACAGAGTAGGTAAGGGCACTCCGTTTTAAGGAGAGTAGATGATAATGATGGGTTGAACATCAAAACCAATCCCCAGCAGTAAACAGACTGATTATTCCTTATACTAATATCAATAATCAAGTAAGGCAGGTTATAGGAGACAATTGGAAATTACTCTTGATGGATGAGAAAATAAAAGACTTAGTTGATACTAGACCAACAATATCTTATAGAAACATGAAGTCCCTAGATAGGAGACTATGTTATGAAAATCTTAACAAGGTCAATACTTTTCCACATAAGACAGGAACCTTTGCATGTTTAAGTTGTAAGCAATGCAAATATACAACTGCAACTGATAAATTCATACATCCACACACAGGACGTGAATATTCGTTCAAGGGATATGCATGTTGTAAAACTAGAGATGTTATATACCTCGCTCAATGCCAACAATGTACACTTTTTTATGTTTTTTATGTTGGTAAAACCAATAGGACATTACGTGAGCGAATAAGAGAACACATCTATGCAATTGATAAACAGAATACAACAAATGCCCTAGCACGACATGTTTTAGATAAAGGATCTTCACATTGTTTTAAATTCATGGTCCTTGAGACTTTAACAAGAACTAATAGGCTAGGTAACATTAAAAGCCACACAGAAGGGATAGGGAACAAATGGATTCTTAGGCTACAAGCCCATTTTTATGGGCTCAATGATAAGATATCCCTCAAACCCTTTCTAGCCAGTAGACCCTTGAACTACTGAATTCTACACATTTATATTATGTATTCAATATACATGTTTTTAATATATGTTTTAATATATGTTTTAACATATGTGTTTTTAACTCATGAGTCTATTTATGTGTGTTTTCACAAGTTTACTATATGTGCTTTCATAAGCTTTGTAGAATTTAGTAAGACATTTATACTCAGACTTGTTTGAATTTGTAAGCATCATTAACTACATCAATTACACCTTGTGGTCTTTAATCAATTAAGGTGCAATGTACTATGGTATATAAAGGGATGCATTATTCATACATCTTTAAAGGTCTGAAGAAGTTGCTACACCAAACGCCAAAAGCGCCTTGTCTATTTTTATACCTGTTTGTCTTAATAAAGGACAGTCTGTGGAAGATTTGGTGAGATTTATTTGCAGCCTGGTGCACTCCTCACTTTTGGACTACATTTTGATATTTTTTCGTTTTGAGGGTGCTTTGCTTGTCAGGTAACTTTGTTTTTACCATATTAAGAACATATCAATTCAGGAAGTGGTGCTCACTACAAAATTATTATTTTATGATATTTGACAATGTTTTGTACAGTTATTTTATAGGAGTGCTTACTTTCAGGTGTTTTAGTTTCAGTGATTCTTACCTTGATTTAGGAAAGACTATAAGACGTACCAAGCAAAACTAGAGTCTTGTCTGTGTAGTACCTTAAATCTCTTGTAATGGAAGCCCATAGGACATATAGCTATGCTGCCTTAAGGACATACCATTCTTCAGCTACATGGTTTCTGAATGTCCATGACTTATTACCTTTACTTTTTTAAGTTTTTACTGGTGCATTCAGGCCAAAATGCCAAACCCCACTCATAACTCTCAACCTTATAGAACAAAAAATCTGGTCAAAGTCTAAAATAATTAGGAAACAAAAGTCCAAAAATATGGACAGATTAAAAATATTGCTCCTATAAACTTAGAGAGTACCTAGAATAGCAGCAGTTGTGTTAGCATTCATTTTCCAAAGTATATGAAGTCTGAAACTCAAATGCGTGTCATTTAGTGACTTCAGTCATCCCTGATTTGCCAGAAAAGCACAAATTGCATGAAGAAAAGAGCAAAAGTATGGATGCAAAAATCTAGAGATTTGAAAGTTATGACCCAACTAGCTGGTGGCATGTCACGTTTTGACCCCTTTATAATCCAATCAATTGTTTAGCCATACTTCAGAAACACTGAGCTGAAAAACAAGCCTAATGTCCATAACGCTAAGCTGACTGTGAAATACCCCAAATAATATTAAAAAAAATGGTAAAAAAGGTCATACAGACAAGTTGAACATCATGCTTGTGAATGATAAATGCTACTTAAATAGTACAATGCCAATGCTCTTTAGTAAAAAAATGTTCATTATAATGATAAAAGTCAACACATTCAAATCATCATATCATCACACTAATATCCTGTTAGGCAATAAATTCCAAATTTATATATTTTTTAGATTTTCACACATACCTGCTCATGTCTTGAAAACCATAGGACATAGAGCTAAGCTTTCATATCATGCCAAACAAATCCTTTCTTCATATATACAGTATATGAAAAATGATTCCTGTATCCATAGCTAACATTATAAAAAACAAAATATTTCAATCTGTAACACCTAAAGTGTCAGTGATAGTTTAATTTAACAGAATCTCAGGTTTCACCTGATATAATACACTAATTTGTATGTTACTTAGACATTGTAATATCAACAGAAATATATAAATATAGCATACTTTCTAATTTTAAGTAAACAACTAGCAATATCTTAAGTAATTAGCCATGGTGGTGCAGTGGTAGCGTTGTCGCCTCACAGCAAGGGGTTCTCCTGTTCAATTCTCGGCTGAAGTGCCTTCTGTGTAGAGTCTGCATGTCCTTCCCCCAGTCGAGTGGCATTCGAAAGACATGCGTGAATGGGCGTGCCTTTGTTGAAGGCTGGGCATTGGGCTGGCACCTTGGCACCATAAAAATCTACTGCCAATCATTAGCAGACTGGATGGCGACCCCTAACCGGAAAAAGCCGAAAGAAGACCAACAACTAGCAATATCTTAAGTGTAGTCATTATATATTGACAATAGCAGTGCATATTTCTGTCTCCTACTATGACATTTCACATGAAGGCCAAGATTTAGATAGAGGTCTGGCCTTCAGCAGTAATGCTGTGGTAGAAAGAGCCTGTTAGCTCAATAACAGAAACCAGTTTTTCAAAGACACATTAGATGCAATGAGGAAAGACCTCATTATCAGCTAATTTACATATCTCTGAATTGCTCAGTAATCACTGTAAGCACCAACAAGTTCTTTTCTGCTGTCCTTGTGGTAACCACTGCTAGAGGATGATGCATCATGTTAGCAAAGACACCTTCCTCATTCATTTACACTCCCCCATCACACACACACACACGCACGCACACACACACACACACACACACACACACACACACACACACACACACACACACACACACACACACACACAGAAAATGACATACCTGTTACCCATCACTGATTTTATAGAAGCTCCATGATTTGTCACTGCCCCTCATAAGTCACGGATGATTACAACTATTTAATATTGCCAGACATTAGACTTTAATTTTTTTATTGATCAGTATATGCATCCAGATGTAAGATCTGATACTCTAATAACAATTTAAGTGAAGTAGAGTTATATGTAAAATAACTCCCTGGTTTCATTTAGTGTTTCCCCTGGCTTTCTTGGGAAGTCTTGAGCATGGCTCCCAAATGTTTTGGATCATTACAGTCAGTCAGTAATGCCAATCATTAAAGTTTCATAGTCCCTTATGTCCATATTTTGTGCTGCAAAACCTGAGTTTTGTTAACTTTTTAAATGGATTAGGGTAATATAAAAGAATGTCCTGGTATCTGGAGTCACCTCCCATATGTCGTTCATGATGCAAATCTTTTGTTTTACTAACTTTTGAGATTATGCCCATAATGCTTAACATTTTTCCCCTGGTGTCTAGTTTTCCCCCCATATTATATTTGCTGCTCATTGGTCTAGTGGGAGTTGAGAGGTATAGATGCCCACTACCCTCAAACACACACACACACACGCAAGCACACACACACACACACACACACACACACACACACACACACACACACACACACACACACACACACATTCTGTTCATCACACACCCCTTCATTTGATTACACTTGTGAACACACTCACAGCTTTACCATTCACACAGACAGGCATGAACACACATCTACCCTACCTATGTTGTAACTAACTTCACTACTATGACCATCTAGCCAGCCACACACACAAACACAAATGCATGCTCACATGAAACCACTCATACCTCCACATACATTCACACATGTAACAACATCCATACTTACACACATGCATATACTTCCAAATATGACATATCTGCTGACTCTCCAGCATTTACCTCTAACATGATCTCACCCATTGAAAGTAATGAGTAAATCAGCTTTTGGCCAAGTTAATTAATGCAGCTGATGGTAAAGATAAGTGAGACTGAGCAATTCTATGAATCCCTTGGCTGTGTTAAGCACTTACTGCAGGCTTTATTGGAGGAAGAGCACATGGCTAATTACCACATGTCCCCTTCCCAGAATGCCTCATTAGCAATGGCAGTAAACCAGTGAGACAGCCCATCATGGTGTTGTACCTCTTCAAGGTGAGCACTGTGGTAAGGCTGTCTAAGAAACATAAAATGGAAGCATCTGTGGTACAAAGGGCTTACCACTAACCATAAACTTTTTGAATCCTGGCCTATGTCTCTCAGTAACCTGTATCACACTTAATTAAAAATATTAATATAAACATGAAATAAATTGCCAATAATGGTTAACATCATCACTTTTTCATAGGCTCATAGATAACTACAAGGCAGTGTGCAGACTGCAGATCATTACAACCCTAGCCAATAGCCCACAGTACAAGATAGATCAGGGAGGAATTTAAGGCTGCCCATTCAATTATCCAGATTTACCTTGAAGGTAGCAAAGCTGCTATTCTGCTTGACTTTGAACAGAAGTTTTTTTCCAGAGGTGGAGGACATATTAGTGTATTCATCTATCATGCCAATTTGTCTTATTTATTTGTTGAATGATTTAATCCGTTTAACCTAGTATTTGAGGAACTATTTTGTTGTATGAAAGAATAAAAGGTCAAATAGGGTTGGATCTTTCATGGCTAAAAAAAGCTAGATGCAGATTACATGAAGGAGTCTGAAAGAAAACAAGCACATTGAGAGAGTTGTCAGTCTGTCCTGATAACTAAGACGTTTGAGGCCACTGACCTTTTTAGTTAGCAACCTCTGAGTTCTCATTTTTTTCCAAATATCATAACTCATGTTCTAGAATTGATTTTTCTTAATTATTAATAAAGAAATTGGTTTTAAGACAGAGATGATATACTTTTATAATCATTCTAAGATAATATATATATTTTCTATTTCTAAAATTCATAATTATAATACCTATAACTGGACTCTAAACCCAAGCATGTTGAATAATCAGAATGCAAAAGATGAAATAAATCTTTTTCTACAAGAATTTGATAATTCATTCTTAAAATTGGATAGTTCCACAGATATTCAATGACAACACTAAAAATGCAGTTGAGGTATTCTTATAAATAAAGCCTTTTTTAAACAAAAAAAAAATCTAGTAAAACAAGAGACAAATATTTTGCTGAAAAAATAAGCTAAACCAAACAGAAAACAGTTAACCCAACACAATTCAGATATAGAAAATGAAATTTTAAATATAAGGAAAGATCTTAACACTTTTATACCTCACAGATTTCTTGATTTGAAACCAGATGTAATGCTTTATACTCTGAATGGGCCCAATCTACATATAAAATTATTACTAAAATAACAAAAATAATAATAACCCTCCATATATAACCTAACATTTAAGCATGAAGACCATTGATACATAATAATAAAGATGTAATTCAAATCTTTACTGTCACATATTCAACAACTATATGGGAAGCATGAGTTTAATACTGATGAAGATGATCTTTACAATTGTCTTAATGAAATAAAATTTTGCAGAGTTTACCCTAAACTTACAACCCTAAACAAATTGATTTAATAAATGCACCATTTAGCCTCAAAGAAATTAAAGGCACTATTAAAAGCATTAAGCAAGATAAAGTACCCAGCCCTAATAAATTTTATGTAAAATTTTATAAAAGGATCATATCTCAACTTTCACCAATAATACTAAAACTATTCAATGCTATTAAAAATCAAGGTATTTTAGATCTGTATCTTAGTGGCTCTGAAACACTCTCTATCTTAAAACCAAACCAAGACTCAAATCACACAGCTAATTATCATCCAATTTCCCTTATTAATGTTGATTTAAAAATGTATACCTCTAGCCTCACTAATAGAGTAAAACATATTTTTTCTTCAGTTATATCAGTTGGGCTTTTTAAAACATAGTCAAGCCTCAGACCATGCTTAAAGAAATTGCATAACTGTATACTAATGCATTAAATTACAACAGTTTTTCCCTAGCTGTTGATGCTTCAAAAACAATTGATCCTCTTAATTTAAAATGTATATTTGCAGTTGTCTGTGAGGTTGTTAGTGTGTTTTACAATCTGTGTGAAAATGTATTATAAATTCAGCAGTTTTACACAGACGTTGACTGGTGCTTCATTTGCTAATGCATACTGTCCTCAGGGTCTGAAACCAGCTGCTGTGACTGAGGCATCACCTGTCATTCTTGGAACACCCGTTAAACCAGTTTCAGAGTCTTCTCAGTACATGGGAATCAACAGAGTGCCTGATTTACAGAGACTTTTCCAGGCCATCTGTTGACTGTAGTGCATCTTTCTGTATGTAATCAATGCAAGCCAAAGGAACACCAAAGTTATGTAAAATATCTGCAGAGACCAGATGGTGTGCCAGTACATTTAAAACGAGGAGTTCCTGACAAGCTTCTTTACCGGACCACTATGGCTCTGACAGTCGGTGGGGCAGTATACTGTTTGATAGCACTTTACATGGCAGCCCAACCCAAGAATAAAAAATGAAGGATTTACTCAGATGAAGCCATATTCCTTTCTGCAATGAAAAACCTCCCATCATTTTTAACCATCTGCAATGTTCCGTTTTCTGTGTATCTTGAGCATATGATCTTTCTGAACTTCTTACTTGGCTAAGACACTTATTTTAGTTGTATGCTCAGTGTTGCCTTGTTTAGATTTTCATTAAACTATAATTCGGGACTAATTTTGTTTTCTGGTAAACTGCTAAAACTTGAATATCTCTTTAATCAGAGCTATTGGTGGTAGTAATTGTTGAGCCACTATACTTACATTAGCTATGTAATCAGTATGCATAATTCAGAGTATTCTAATGGAAATAGGGACAAATGCCACTCTCTGCAACATTCTTGAAGCTGTTGTACTATATTTGTTTGATTTTTAGATTTATCACAGCACATACTGTAATGTTGCACTTTATATTTCTTTCAACATTGTTACATTAACCTTAAAATGTAAAGCATTTTTGTGAAACTTGACTAAAGATAATTTTTTTAAAAAAGTTTTTTTTGTTTTTTTTAACCAATTACTGTAATTGTTATCAAGACAGATTAAATGTATTTTGCAACATATGGAAGTAGAATGTAATACAAAGACGTGGTTGTGAATATTTTGCTGATTTAGATGAGGGTGCCCAGAAAAGGATTGGTTGGTCCATTTTAGTTTGTTCATGTTTGCACTTTTTCTTTCTGTATAGATGCTGGCTGACTGTTAGCAGTATGCTTCCACAGTACTGTCTTAATTTTTATTTCTGTACCATATTTGGTACTTCTGGTATATTTTAATAGTTCTTGAATTCTAGCTTGTCCTTATGGCTAGCAAAGGAGATAATTTCACTGCTTTCTTGTTTCTGTTTTAAGTGGGTTTGTCAGAACTAATGAGGTAACCATGGAGAAGAAAAAGATGGAAATTGCCACAGTAAGACAGTTGTGAAAACAGTACCTAAGATAATTTGTTTTGACCTCACTCGAATAAAAATCAAAAGTGTTTTAATAATTGTATAGTAATATTGTTCCTTGTCATAGTCATTTAATCTGAAATGAAGTCATTTATTGTCATCCCTTACTCCCTCCCCATTTTCAACGCCCAATCCCACAACAGTATAACTCCTCCCTCTCCACCAATCACACCTGTCCTTATACTCCTTCCCCATTACATCACCTCAGCTTCCTTCCATCAAACCTCCATTACCTCTATCTCCTAAAAACAAACTTCAACCACAAATGCCCTCTTTTTACTCCTCAACTCTCACCCCCATAACACTTCTTCTCCTCATTCTATTTCCTCTATACCATGCCACCTCTTATACAACCCTACATTTACACCCTCCACCTTCAACTCCAAACCCCAACCATTCAAATCACTTCCACAACATCTCTTGCCTCTCTTACCACCTTTCACCCCACCTCTCTATTCTCTTTAAAACTCTTCCATATTCCCCTCAAATTTCTACAGACCTAAACCCACATCCCCCCATCCTTGACTAACCAAACAAAATCCAACAAAACTAATACATCTTCTTACATACCTCTTCTTAGCAGGTGACATTTATCCTAACCCTGGACCAAACACATCTCCAACTTATAACCACAACTCCAATAACAAACCTGCAATCAAAGACCTCAAATTCCTCACTATCAACGCCCAAAGCTTAACTAATAAAATTACTCTATTTCATGCCTGGGTCAACCATAACTCACCTGACATAGTAGCCATCTCTGAAACATGGCTCAAACCACACATAACTGACTCAGAATTCCTCCCCCCGGATTTCAATGCATCCGATCTGACCACCTAAATAAAAGAGGTGGTGGAGTTGCTCTACTTTACTCTAATCACCTATGTATCACACCTTTCCAAAATCCTATTCCTTCCTTTCATAATGCTGAACTAGTAATTGGCATGCTAAAATTAAATAACCACAAAAGTATCTGCATCATTTCCCTCTATATTCCCCCCGGCAATAACACCAATACCTTAGAAGACTTCCTCTCCTGGACTTCCACAAATATAAAGAAAGAAACATACATACTGGGAGACATAAATATTGACTGGCAAAAAATCATAGACCCCAATCCCTCCCTGTCTATTAACCTATTCAATTTTACTCAACTTATTCACACCATCACTAGACCCAACAAAACTTACCGCTCCAGCTTCATCCTAGACTGGATACTAGTGTCTCACCCAAATAGAACCACTACATCAGGTGTCACTCCCGACCCATTAGGTGACCACTCCCTGCATTCACCCACAGAGCCACCTCCTCCTCCCCATACTCCCCACCACCCCCTTCGTACCCATAACCTAACTAACTTTAACCCCTCCACCTTCACTACCTCCCTTAAGCTCATTAACTGGAACCCTCTAAAAACACTGCCTCTTGACAAAGCCATAGATTTCTTCAACTCTGCATTCCTTTCCATCTTAAACTCCCTAGCTCCAACTCGAACCAAAAGGGTTAAAGCCAAAACAGCACCCTGGCTCACTAAAGCTACCAAAACAATTATGCAACAAAGAGACAAATATTGGAAAAGCTACCACCATCATAAACAACCTGAACTGTTACTAAACTATAAACAGCTTTGAAACCTAGCCAAAAAACAAGTCATTAAAGACAAAAAATCATACTACAACCACCTACAAATAAACCACACAAAAAAACCCCAAACAATTCTGGAAGTCTATAAATACCCTCCTCAAGCCAGGTACCACAAAAAACCCTTGTCCAAACACTAGCAAAACTGACCAGGAAATTGCGAATCTATTCAATACCTTCTTCACCTCCTCCATTGCTGAGCTGAGCAAAACCTTCCCAAATAACACCACCCTACCAACCTCCTCCCAAGCTTGCACCTCACCCACCCCAACTTTGAACTTAAACCAATATCCACCAACCTCATAAAGAAATTTCTATATAGACTAAAACCTTGCACCAATGCTCCAGACAACATTCTCTCATCCTTCTTAAAAATTGCCTCTGACAGTGTTGCTCTCCCTATCAGCATCCTGATCAATAGATCACTTCTTGAATCATATGTACCAAAACTATGGCAATCTGCCTTTATCCTTCCTCTCCACAAAGGTGGAAAAAACTACAACTTCTCTAGCTTCTGCCCCATTGCCATCCTCTCTCCCATCTCGAAACTTCTCGAAAAATGCATTCACATACAACTCATGCCATTCCTAACTGAACATCAACTTCTATCTCCTACCCAACACGGCTTCCGCCCAGGACACAATATCAACACAGCCCTCCTCTCCTTCCTACACTCTATCAATTCAGCCCGAGAATCTGGTCACTTAGTTTCATCCGTTTTATTAGATCTATCTAAAGCCTTTGATACCATCTCTCATACCCATCTACTTAACCATCTTTCTAACCTTAACATCTCCATAAAAACTCTTTCCTGGTTCTCCAGCTATCTTTCTGACAGGTCCCAAGCAGTGAAATGGGGCTAATCCTCCTCCTCCTTCCTTCCAACACCCACAGGAGTTCCCCAAGGTTCTATTCTTGGCCCTCTGCTATTTAACATCTTTATTAATGATTTTCACAAAGGCATTCCTAACACCAAAATTGTCCAATATGCAGATGACTCCACTCTCATCTGCCATGCCTCCAACCAAACTGAACACAAATCTCTAACTCAATCCGCCTTCTCATCCACTGAAAAATGGATGCACCAAAACCACCTCTCACTAAATGCTAACTAAACAAAAAGTCTCCTTTTCACTCCCTCCAAATCTACCCACATTGACAAACACTCATTTCAAATTACCAGCCTCAACAACTCTGTCATTGATATTGTTCCCTCCGCCAAACTGTTGGGGGTCACCATTGATGAACACCTAAAATTTAATACCCATGTTGGGGGTCACCATTGATGAACACCTAAAATTTAATACCCATATCCAACTCAACATCAAGAAAACCCACATAAAACTCGGCCTTCTATACAGAAACAATCACTTCCTCTCTCCCTCTACTAGACTGACCCTGGCCACAACTTATCTTCTCCCATCTCTCCTTTATGGCGCTCCTCTGCTTACTAATCTATCTTCAACCCTTACCTCCAAGCTAGAAGTATGCTACAACAAAATCTCCAGGTTTGCCACAAATGCAAAAGCCTCCTCCCAGCACTGCTCCTCCCTACTAACCATAAACTGGCTTGAACTCCCCAATCAACTAGACTTCCTTCAAATTGTCATAGCCCACAAATTACTTTTTCAACCCAACAGCTGCCCGGCTTTATCCAATATCCTCCAACCTTACAGCCCCCCAAGACCCCTTAGATCCACTCACCAAAACCTCATTACTGTCCACAGACCAAAGCGTCCTGCTGGTCAGCTTCTACTATCCTCCATCCTAGCTAAAAAAATGGAACGCCCTGCCCTCTATCCTGAGAACTTGTGACAACCTAAATACCTTCAAAAGCCTACTTCACTCCTACCTGCTTCTTCACAGAAAATGTAACTGCACTCCACACCCAATACCTCCCAAACTCCCCCCTTCCTTCTCTCCTGGCTAAACTCATTACCTTTCAAACTACTGACATACTCCAACTGCAACTCATAAGCTATCTCCTCCTAGCTTATCACTCTTTGACTCTAATTTCAGTACTTTCATAGCTACTTAATCTTCTTAGCTACCAAGTATTAGACTCCTCCTCTATCCACTTCCCTTCCTTTTAAAAACTTGTTTACAACTCCATACTGAATGCTTGTAAAAGAATCTTTCATGTCATATCTCAATTTAATATACAACTTAGCAATGTAAAATATTTTCTATATATTTATGCAACTTGTTTTGCAGTGTAAAAGAATTTCTTTCATGTGATATTTCAATATGATATGTAACTTATCAATGTGAAGAATTTCTATATGTTTATGTAACTTGCAAATCTTCACAACTTAACAACTTAACAATGTAAAAACTATTATGTAACTAGTTATGTGGAGCTTTTCTCCCTGGGCCTCCACTGAAAATGGGCTCTCAAGCCCAGTGGACCTCCCCGGTCACCAAACTGGAATAAATAAATAAATAAATAAATAAATAAATACATTTTGGCTTTCCTATTTCTATTATTAAAGTATTAAAATTCCTATGTATTTACTCAACTTTATATTAATAAACATTTCTAATATAATTTATATTATTAATGGGGCTAGACAAGATTGCCCATTATATTTAATTTGTATAAAAAAACATTATTTCTAATGCTAACACATTATTATCATACACTAAACATGTATAATATTACTTTATTGTTTACTGCCTTTGCAGATGATATTTAACACTCGCATTTCCATAATTCATAATATTTACACATTTTCTGAATTTTCCAACTAAGCTTAAATCTGCAGTAATCTATGATTCACCCCCTTAATTCCAGTTCCTTATACCACAAAGATACTTCATATTTCAGTATAAAAATGTATTCTTCCATAAAGCATCTAAGTATTCAATTTGACCAAGATCAATCTAAGATGATCTCTAATAATATTATTATATGGTCTAAAATTCAAATTGATAATACTAGATGGAATGAATAAAATTTTCTCTCTTATGAAAAATTGTAATAGTTAAAACAAATATCCTTCCAAACCTTCTGTTTTTATTTAACTCTTCTTTCCAAATTTTGTCACTCATTTTTCTTTTCAAAATATCACCTCTGAAATTAATAAATTTATATGGTCACCTAAATAAATTAATGTAGCATAAAACAAATTAACTCTTCCCAAAAATAGAGAGGTCCAGGCTTACCACAGTTCTTTATATTGTATATTATTATAAATGCTATTAGATTAATTAAGGTAATTTTGGGCAAAAATTTGGCATAAACATTTAACTGCTATTCAATACAATATTCAAGCCTTACCATATTTAAACAGAAAAAAACAAAGCTATATGACACCTTTACCTTTTATCAGCCTATTAACAAAACTAATTTAAAAATCAATAATTTCATGTTAGATTTATCCTCCTTTCCTCTTACTAAAGATCTTCTAATTGTTGACTTTTTAAAGTCTGAACATTTTTCAGCAGAAAATATTATAATTAATTTAAATCATCCTAAAGATTATTTACCTGTATTAAATCAAATTTATCTTCAAAATATAATTTTGATTTTAAATAATTTAATCTAAAAAGTATCATTTAATTAATTGATCTCTTCGTTGCAATTTCTTAAACCCTTATCTAACACTTATAAACTAAATTCTAGTACTATATATATATATATTCTAGCCCTACTGGCTCAGAAATAATCCTGAGGTTGCACCTGAATCATTGCACAAATCAGTTGTATTGAATAATTAATATGTCTCTCATAAAAAGCTATTTTATACTCACAATTCTCACAGCAAACCTGGTTTAACCTCAAATCTAGATTACAACTTTTAGGTTGCCAAGAAAACGTATATCATACTAACTTTATGATTATGCATATTCCTCCACCTAACCTAAATTTAAAGGACCAAATTATGTTGGTTGTTGTCTGTGTGTTAATTAAAATGTCTATAATAAAAACTGGACAGACCAGGAAAATATGAAATGGTCAAATTTCAGAGAAATTGCCATTAAGTATATCGAAGTATGTAAAATTACTTTTAAATGGAATAAATTATTTCAAATTTAAAAGAATATATGTGTGTGTGTGTGTGTGTGTGTGTGTGTGTGTGTGTGTGTGTGTGTGTGTATATATATATATATATATGTATATATATATATAAATATATATATATATATATATATATATATATATATATATATATATATATATATATATATATATATATTTATGTATAGATCATTGTCACCTGTTCAGGTTTTCAGAAACTTGAAATTCATATGGTCAAGACCATATGATCTAGTTTTTGAAAATGCAATGCTTTTGAATGGAGATCACAGTACAGAGAGGATTGGGAAATGTATCCTTTTTTTCACTGTAGTGTGATCTTGGAGTTGGCATATATAATTTGCAGGGGGTGTGGGGGGTGCAGGGCTTGACACCTGCATAAATTAAAAATAATGATTTTCTGTTTTTTTTTTTTTTTTTTTTTTGATATTTGAGTGTTCAGAAACTCGATCATAGGGTCTCTTCCACATGAATTTTGAGTTTCTGAAAACAACTCGATCTGACACAGATCCGTAATATATATTTATATATATATATATATATATATATATATATATATATATATATATATATATATATATATGAGTCTACTTTATTTGATCAAAATGCCATTTTTTCAAACAAAGAAAGTATGACCTTACTTTCACAAAAGTGCACTTCAACAAAAGTGCACTTTCGCAAATTCCAGTTCGGCAAACCAGCAATTAAAATCAAAAATAACAATTTAAACTCCATTTTGCAGGAGGGCAAGTCCCCCTGCACCCCCCACACCCCCACTACATTAAATATACTAACTCCGGGATTGCACTACAGTGAGGAAACAGGTATATTCCCTTATCCCCACTGTAGTGCTCTGTTTTATTTAGATTACCAGTTCGCTGAACCGGAATTCACGAAAGTGTACTTTCATTGAAGTGCACTTTCCTGAAAGTAAGGTTGTACTTTCTTTTTTCAAAATAATGGTGTTTCGGTCAAAGAAATTAGACCCATACACACACACACACACACACACACACACACACACACACACACACACATATATATATATATATATATATATATAATTATATATATTTTTTTTTTCTTAGAATTTAATGACTGTATCTTATTTTCATGAATCCAAAATTAATTTTTAGTATCTCTGTTTCTTATTGGCACATAATATTTTGTTAATAGTTGTACATTGTTGTCTATCAGTTTAGAAAATCAGTTGTTTGTTTTTTACAGTTTAACTGAATAATAAAAATCTTAATAGAAGAAGTTGTGGGGGGACTTCTGAGGTGACTCAAGTTGTGTTACACATTTAGGCAAATATATTCCAAAAGAGGCATTATATTCACTAATGGGTCTGATGAGAGATGATTAAAGGGAAATTAAGACTTCCTTGGATCTAGAGGAGATGCATTTAGAAATTAGATGAGCCAGATAGAATGCTTTCCTAACTACTGCAATGTCATGATGGTCAAGAAGCAATGAATTTTCTACAAGCATGCTTAGAGCTCTTACGACCATTTCTGGCTGAAGGGGTGTGTCACCTATATGATATGGGAAAATGTATTGTTTACAAAATTAACTATGCTACATTTTTCCTCATTTAATTTGAGACCATTGCAATTGCACCAATTGTTAACATGGGTCTAACTCATGCTGGAACAATTGTGAGCTAATAGAGGATTAAATGACAACTTGCAATTTACAGTCATCTGTAAACTTAGATAACCATAGTCAAGGAGAGCTGGTCAGTAGGTCTGAGAAGAGGATGCCAAGTAGAAAAGTCCCAACACTGAGGCCTGTGGTATACCACTTGCAGCATATTTGCTTTCAGACTTTGCATCTGTAGCTCTAAAGACATGGGTTTGGTCAGACAACCAGTTAATTATTCTGCACACCACATAAGGATTTATTTTCAGATTTATAAGTCTTTCAATAATGCCTGCATGGAGAATAGTGTCAAAGACCTTGGTCAGGTTTACATATGCTGTATGTACATCACAAACACTATCCAATCATTCACTGACTTTTTCAAAGAAATTAAGGCAGGATCTTCCTTTGATGAGGACCCAGGATTAACTGATTTTTTAATGTTCATATTAATGATATCTGAAATAATGCAGTCTATAGCTTTACATATGAGGCTAGTGAGACTAATGGGTCTATAGTTACTAAGGTCTGTTGTTTGGCCTCAGTTGTGCAATGGCATTATAATGGCTGTTTTCTTGGCCTTGGGAATGTAACCAGTGAGCAGGATTACATTAAAAAGGATACATAGGGTTTCAGATAGGCCATATTTGGCAATGATAATCAGGCAAATATGTATTTTATCTAGGCCTAAGGATGAGGCGTTCTTAGCTTTTGAGAGGGCTGGTAGGCCTTGTTCCATGTAGGGGGAGGGGTTGGGATTGTGGAATATATGGAACAGCAAAACTGTGAACACAGTAAAATTTGCACTAAATTTGTCAGCTAAAATATTAAATGTTTTATTTGGGACAGTGTGGGTAATATTATTGTGGACTAGCTCCAAACATTGTTGGATGTTAGTTCTTAATAGGTTTATAGAGGTTCATAGATACTAGGCTAACTGCCCTTGTGGGCCATTTTAAGCCTAGCCCATTATCCCTTGTGAGATTGAAACTCTGTACCTTGTGTTTGTAAGGAAACACCTTAACCATTAGGCCAAACTCCCAACACTCTTTAACTTTCTGTCATAGTTAAATAAAGAAAGATTTGTAGTTATTTTGTTTTATTGGCTTTTTTATGTTCATATTCACCTTCCTGAACTGCGGTGGTGGTGCTGCGGTAGCGTTGTCGCCTCACAGTAAGACGCTGTCCGTTTTTATTCTCAGCTAGAGCGTCTTCTGCATGGAGACATGTGTGAATGGGCGTACCTTCGTTGAAGGTTGTGCATCAGGCCTGGCAAGCCGGTATGTAAAAATCAACTGCCAATCATTAGCGGACCGGAGTTCCGCTGTGGTGACTCCTAACAGGAAAAAGCCGAAAGACACAAATTCACCTTTGAGTTTCCTAATAGTTCCCCTTAAGATCTTCACTAGTTTGCTTACATTTGATCTTAAGGTAACTAAAATGAGAACTTCATAGGTGCTAAAGTGTATTGGTCATGTTCTAAAGCATTTTTGTTTTACAATTAAATTCATTCCCAGTTACACTCTTCAGGCTGCAAGTGTTTTGCAAGCAAATGAAGATTATAGTGTGTTGATGATTTTTCATTTTCATTGTGTATTCAATTTTTCTGTATAAATACACACATAATTTGATGCCATAGTGGGTATTGGATAATGATTTACCACAACTGCTAAGCATTATGGGTAAGCAAAAGCAACTTACTTCCTTAGAAAAACAGCTTCTCACTTACATTGTGGATTTGCTACTACATTAACAGATGCATCATTTTTCAATAAAAGACCTTAAACCTGCAAGTCCTAGGGGATAACTTGTTTTTGAAGGAAGTAAGAAACTCCTTTGGATAAGTTTGGTATAGAAATACAATAGCTTATCGATTAATTTAACTAGTGAAGAATTGTGAACTAAGTATTTCATGTCGTCATGACAGGAGTTTTCAACTCCAAGAAAAGTTTCAAGGAGCCATCTTTACCATCAAAATAAAATATAAAAGTAACCCTCTTTTCAGATCAAAAACTGTATAATTTGATACTGTATATGGTAAAGAAGTTATAACCAACTTCAAGAGTTTTTTTTTTACTTGCATTGTTATATAATTTATTTATAATGCCATTCAACCATATCTATTTATTTTTAAATTTCCATTTTGATAAGCATATAGGTTTCACTAGGCCCTTTGCAGTTCTTTTGAAAATGGTAGCCCATGATGAATAGTATTACTTATAAAGAATGGTGACAATGTGACCACTGCATTAAGAGCATTGTTCTTATGCTTGTCCAGTGAATGGCATAGGATATTTTACATCTATCTAAGCTATTCTGTTACACATTATGCTTTGCTGATTGTTGTTTGTGAAATAATTATTACCCTCTTTTGTATTTATGCACTAGATGACTGGATTAATGAAAAGTCTACACAACAGAATAGTCACAATATAACAGTGATCATAATATGCTAAACTACTAAATTACAGAAGTTAAAAAAGCAGCTATTTCTAGGGTTCACTTTCAAGTTGGAGCATTTTGCATATCCTCCATATCTTCAAGAATGCTTTTGTTGGAGTCCTAGTTTCTTCCACATCTGAAAGACATAATGAATATGTGAGCTGAAAGTGTTCCAAGATGCTCCCAACTGTGTCTGCAATGTGCAAATGTTCTATAATAGACTGGCATGTCATCCAGGATTTTTCCTGCCTTATTCCCATTGCATTCTGGGATAGGCTTTGGCACTGGATTAAATAAGGTTTGAAAATGGAGGAATGGATAGATAGCTATATAAAAGTAAAACAAAAAACAGAAGAAGCAAGACAATATAATTCTATACTCATTCATTTATTCTTTTATTTTGATTAACCACTTAATGTGGGGTCAGAGGAAAGCAGGTGTCTCTCCAGGTAATCAGTAGGTGCAAGAAATAAAATTTTGTTTCAAACAGTATGTCAATATATCACATAACATATCAGTAAACTCATTGCTGCAGTGCTAGCACACTTAGAGGCACCTCTAAGGAAAACCAGTTCAACTGTGGCACATCTATGCCTAACATTTTGCATATTGTTAATTGGTAAAAATGATTTGATGAGGAAAACCAGCTGCAAGCAATGTCATGATGCCAGGGTCCTATGGATGAGACATACAGAAATACATCAAAAGTGATAAAGGTATGAAACAGCTAAATTCTATGTCTCTCCCTTTGTGTTTATGTATGTGTGTGTGCTTGTGTTTGTGCAGTATGTGTGTTTGTGTATGAGTGATATGATGTGTTTTTTGTGTGTGTGTGTGTGTGTGTGTGTGTGTGTGTGTGTGTGTGTGTGTGTGTGTGTTGTTTGCATGTGTACGTATGCATGTGAGTGTACACGTGTATTTGGGTGTCTGTGTGTGAACATGTATGCTACCTTTACACTTGCTATTGTATCCAACGCTGTGACTGAAAAGGATCTAGAAGTGGTCATTTACCCACTACAACAATTCAGTTAAATTATATCATTACTATTATTATTATTATTATTATTATTATTATTACTTTTTTTTGCTTTCAGACAGCACTGACTTCTGGATCCCCCCACTGCCAGTTCCCATAATTAGCCTGTATTCTAAGGTCCACAAACCAAGATGACCCCCTGAGTAAAAAGCACCAAGAGGTACTCCCTTTTGGTAGACCCCAAACACATGGGGGTTTGCCAAGTCTCCCATGTCAGGTCCTAAGGGATGTGAGCCAAAGTGCTTTAAGTGTGCTATCAGGTAAGGCAAGGTGTCATCATACTGCAACTTGTGATTTTTTTTTTCATTTAGGCCTACTTTCCACTAATCTGTAAGCTTGATGTCATTAGGTATATATGCAATGGCACCACAAAGGCAAGGCCCCCACCTACGTGGTGACATGTCTCTTTATGCCCACCCACTTACAGTATCATGGCTTCCATTTCTGCTCCAGTATCACTGCAGGGTCTTTCACTATGGCTACATCCCTCTGCATGTCCCTTCCCTTTGCTAGAAGATGTGAACAGACTGATGCCTCATCATTCCTCTTCTACCTGGCAAGCTCTAACAGGTGCCTGAGCCAGTAGTTGGACTCATGTCACCTGGATCATAGACATGGTGTTATCCCTTTATATCCCAGAGCTACAACACAGAGCTAGCTACACATTTAATTAGGGTTAGGTAGTGTCTAAACCCCCATGCTGTATCTTCTGTTCCTCTGTTACTTCCTAACTCACAGAATAGTACATGGTGTTGCTATGCTGTACAACTCTTCCAGACTTATAGTTCCTGCATAATGCCCTATATGATTAATCAAGTCTACTTATTTTGAAATGTTTTAATAACATTTTAACAAGGCATGATATTTTATGCTAACTTCACTGTATGGCAAAGCACAGGTTTCCTGGTGCCAGCAGTTAAAATCTGCACTACAGTCAATAAAAGACTGAATGAACCATAACACATCAGTAACAGATATACAGTATTTACTGGGTCAGCTATATCTTTACATGTAGGCATGCCTCTCAGCCTGCAGACATTGAAAACAGGTAAAAAGGCCCTTGTAAAGTATATATATCCAGTCAAAAATCTGGATACCTAATTATCATAAAAATTGAATAGGAATACATAACTCTTTCCACTCCTGGTAGGAATGTGGGATACTACTCAGAAACACGTTTATAAAACTGAGTGACAAAAGTGGTGGAACAATGTAAGGACATTTACCAGAGAAACAATATAAAATCTGCAGACTTTAATGAACTCCATTGTACAATTCTGCCACACAAGGTCATTTATTTTTGCTTCTGAAAAAGGCAGATGTAGGATGTGTGTCTTCTTCCTTTAAATTATTAGTGCCACTAGCATGTTAACCATGTACTATGGTTTTCAATAGATTACTCAAATTCAGTGTGATGTGGGGGATTCAAAAAAATTTGTGAAGGGGTAAATCGAGCCTGAATATAGGGACATAGCTCCAAAAATAGATGCATCATGTGCAGGGGTAAATCAGGCCTGCAGATAGCAATGATTGAGAGGTCTGCATGTAGGCAGCTTTTTCTTGTTCAGTTTATTCATCAGATTTTCTATGGGATAATTCAGTACAGCTGCATAGAATAGACTCAGCAAGTAATTTCTACCTTTTTTCTTCTGCTGACACTACACCTTGTCATCAGCATAATTACTTCACTGACTTTGATATCACAGGTGCAAAGGAACAATCAGTCTGATGCTAATATACTAGAAGGGGAACAGCTGCCCCACAGAATGCTGTTTCATGTGAGATAAACAATATTTACCTATCAAAGAGAAAGAAAGCGTGCCTAGACAAAAGATAATCACTCAGTTCCCTTGAAAGGTATAGTAATTCAGCTTCTTTCTTGATTTTTTTTTTTTGTTAAAAACACAAAGCACCTTGTTTTTGGGACTTTGTCAGCCAGTACATTTATACTACAATTTGTTGCAACTGTTTCCTCTATTACGTGGCAGAAATATAGGTTTTCAATATGGAAAGTTAGATATCAATGAAGGATATCATTTTAACAGTTCTGAATGATTTCTACAACATTCAGTATCATGAACTGCTAGGAGTATGAATCTGCTTGTTAAAAATTTCATCATTGGGATAAAGCAGTATTATGGGCAAGGCATAAAGCATCTTGCTCACTTATGTGTTATGCTGCAGGACTTTATATATCTCTGATTACTCATGCATTGGCATATTCTACATTTGTTTTCGGGTTTTGTGTCCTGTTAACTGTTATGCGGGTAATGTGCAGCTTCTTTCAGTTTTGCTTTTAATATCTCAATTATGTTAATTCTTTTGTTGTAACACCATGCATGAAATAAACATTCAGGCCATACCTCTCAACTATCTAGATACTTGCCTCATATTTTTGGTCTGTTCCTCATAAAATATGTGGTTTTCTGACAAACCATTGAAGGCTGAAGTCACAAAATAATGACATACGTTTGAGTTTCAGACTTCATATCCTTCAGAAAATTGCATGCTAACACAAAAACTGTTTTTCTATCAACTTTTTTAACTTTATAAGAGCAATATTTAAAATCTGTCTCTATTTTTTGCCCTTTGTCCCCATTGTTTTTGGCTTTGTCTAGACTTGTGTTAAGAGATTGAGAGGTATGATTCAGGCCTAAATTCTCAGTGCAACATAAGGGAACCACATTAAATTTGGGGGTCCAGTATACAATGTGCAAAACACATTTTTAAGCCAGGCACAGCTACTCCACTATTATCCATTGGCTGGTAAATGGCTTAATGCTTAGGCACTGTGTCCTGATTTCATTTAGTTTAATAATAAAGGAATATTGCATAGTAGCTAATTTCTGTAACACCCGACAAAGCCTCTTTAATTAGTGCTATTAACAGGTATGTGTGTTCCATATATCCTGGAACTGCACACCTGGTTACCTTACACAGTGAGCTGTGACAATACAAATGGATGACAAAATACCTTCCTGCAAAATATGCTTTATATGTAGCCTTAAATGTATACCTCTAAAAATAACTCTTGTAATACACATTATGAAGATTTTGGACCTGGACCTCAAGGACTGGGAAAGATCTTTGAAAATGTTCTTCCTGAAAATTACAGAAATAAGTCATGTACTGTCTTGTATGTACTATGCTTAACATGTTTCTTCTTACTGAACTGTAACATTGCTTGTAGGTTTGATTCAAGTGTTAGAGTGCTATTCACTTTCACAGGAGCTAGTAAATTTAGGTACCTGGACAATTCTTAGTGTAACAGCAACATCATTTTAAATTTGGGACACTTTTCATGAAGAATTTTACCTCTCCCTGGATAACTGTACTTCTGTGTTGTGTTATTCAAGGTAATAAAGAACATTGCACAGAAACAGGCACAACAAAAAGCAAGAAGAAAAAAATATAATTTTCTGCAGTATTCGTTTAACAAGAAAATAAATAAGAGAATGACTTTATATGCTTCCCTCATTCTTGTGTTAAGAGATCATCGTGCAAAATGGGTTTGGGCATATATAAAGGGGCTGTGCATCTTTTGATAGGTGTAATTAATTGAAATGTACAGTCAGTGTCATATTTTACCTTGCTTTTTCTGAGTTTTACAAGCTCAATTCACAGTAAAAGTTTTATTTGTATTACTTTCTGCTCCTATGAGCCATATGTTGATGCTTAAAACGATGAGCAACTGCATACGTTATGTAATTTGTGTGCTTGATATGAACACTAAATTAATTTAGTTCTTCTAATTGTACAGCATGTCCAACACAGAGAAAAGACAGCAGTATGCTTTTGTCCCGCTGCAAGGGAGATATCAGATCATTTTGTTTTGTACAATACATTCACAAATCCATATGGAAAGACTCAAAAGTGATGCATTGCTACAAACAAGATGGCCCTGTCAAGAAAGAGACAATAAAGTGAGGAATAGACGTGTGAAAATGTTAAATTGTTCTTTCAGTAATGATGCAGCTGTGTGTACTAGAACAGAACTGTTTCCCTACACACACACACACACACACACACACACACACACACACACACACACATATATACACACTAGCTGCTGTCAAAATCTGTATTAATCTATTTGGTGTAGAACTATGTGTAACCTAAGCAGTTTTGTTTTAAGAAGGAATAAAAAAATAATCCAGTACCTCAGGTATGGCAGGACAATGAGGGCATCTGCCTCAGGAGCAAGCTGTTAGGGCCTGTGACTGGCATCTCAGAAGAGTTGCCAGACAAGAGTGTAATATTGACATCATTTAAACAGCCATAGGTGATATCATGGCTATTTAAATTAATGTATGTAGCTATTATCAACTGCAGTAGGGAGCTAGTAGAAACACTCTTTGCAGTTTGGAGGATTTTTTGTTCTTAAATTATTTGGTGGATTTTTAAGTGCAGCAGTGAACAAGTAGGAGTAATCTTTACTGTTTTGAGGATTTTCTTTGGTCTTCAAAGTACTGAGTATATTTTTGTAAGTCTTCAACTTTGGGTCGAAGGGGTATCAGAGGGTGCCAACTGACTTAGCTACGGCTGTGAAAAAAATCTGTGCAAATTACATATTTCTAACCTGAAGGAAATGATGAGCCAGGACAACTGCAATTTCTCTTGTTTAGACTAATGGACATGAGAAGCCTGAAAGCAGTAAATGATTATTACATGGACATCAGAGGAAAGAGAGAAATGCCTGGTTTTCCAGAGTCAGTAAACTCAAACATTTGCATTTTGTCTATATCACTTACAACTGCTGAATGATCACAGAAAGTCAGTGATAGTTACACTGTAGTAATCTCCAGTTAGTGGTAGGAATAAAATCATTTAGCTGTACTTATTGTTTTGCAATTGTATTCTATTTAAAACCATATATTCTATTACTGCTGTACAATCATATACTTGCTTAAATATTTGTTGTTTTTAGTTTTGCTGAATATTTTTTATTAAGTAAATTATTTTGGTGATTTATTTGCTAGTTCTTAAAGGTACTGGTACTTTATTGCTATGGCATTAAATGTTGGCATCCTCTTTTTGAAAGTTGTCTGTTTTCGCCACAGCTATTACATTTTCATATTATGGTTGATTCATTTTATGAAAGGATAGTGATTGTGTACCCGGTGTGCTAGACTGGCATCACTAGTAGGCAATACCATAAAGACAGAAAGGATGTTCTACCACTACAAAGGTATAATAACCCATCCTGGAAAGTGTGTGTGTGTGTGTGTGTGTGTGTGTGTGTGTGTGTGTGTGTGTGTGTGTGTGTGTGTGTGTGTGTGTGTGTGTATGTGTGTGTATGTGAAACAGTTCTGACCAAGTTTCAATTACTTTTGGTAACATTGTACTGGAACACATTAGACTAATAGTAGAATGAGTGAAAGCCTGGAAAGCGTGATTATAACTCTGTTCTGCAGCTATTCTGTGTAAGGCATATTTGGGTGTGGTAGAAGATGGTCATAATCTGAGACAGCAGTATAAACTGTTCACTTGCCATATGCTTTTAAGGCCAATTGCTCCTCACACATCACTTGGTAGACAGTAGTGTGGTTAAATAGACCATATTCCCTGACCCCTCCATCCATCCATCCATCCATCCACAATCCTTTTTTCTCACTTTTACACATGGTGGGGGTGTCACTTCAACAACAAAAATCATCTAGAGCCATTGTTTGCACCACAAGTGGTTATACCTGCCATGGTTGTTCTTCCATACACATGCACACTCACACTAACAGACAATTTAGAGTTGTTATCCACTTACTGCACATCCTTGCAATATGGGGCAGAAACTGGAGCACCTAAAGGAAACCCATGAAAACACGGGGAAGACATGCAGAGCTCCACACATAAGACACCAAAAATCCCTGACTATTGCTCATAAATTGGTTACAGCAATGTAGAACCTACAGCCTGTATTTTGAGATATAAGCTAACAGCAGAACTGCAGTGCAAGAAACTATAGGCCCTGTCTGCCATGTAAAACATGGTTTTGAAGTTGTGTGGATATATTGTAAACTGGCATTATGTAGCTTGCAAAACAGTATTGTCAAAAAGTAAGTGCACCCTTGCATTTACAAGGTAAACATACAACAGTGAACAGTGTAAAACAGCCTTTTTTATTTTTAATTAAAACAGTTAGAAAAACAGACAGAATGAACTACAAAGAATATACCAAAATATCAGTGGAATAACTGGTCATAGACTGAAAATCAAAAGGAGTCCCACATACTGCCCTGAACAAGGATGCTTAAATAGCTGCTTTGTTGCATACATCTAAACTGTACAGGTTTTCACAGAATATCCAGATTTTGGCCTCATATTTTTATTCCATTTTTCATAAAATTGCAGTTTTCGAGCAAATTAGTGGTAAATCATTAAAGACTGAACTTAGAAAATAATGACATACATTTCAGTTTCAGATTTCATATCCTTCAGAAAATTCATGCTAATGCAAAACCTGTTATTCTATCAACTTTCTAAGTTTGTGAGAGCAATATTCAAAAACTGTCCCTAATTTTGGGCCTTTGTCCCATTTTTAGTTATGGCTTTGTCCAGACTTCTTGCTGTAACAGGTTGAGATGTATGTTTGTGAGCAGTTGAAATTCAGTCCACTGTTAATGGAGGCAGCCTGATAGGGGATGTAAGTGTGCAGTATGCAACTGCCCTCCAACTGTCTCAAAATATAGTTTAGCCAGAGACGAGAGCTAGAGCTGGAAGTGAAACATATCAAAACAACAGAGTGAACGAAATAGCCTGAAGCTGCAGAGGATGAAAGGAATCATTAGTGTGAAACTGTAGGAAGGAAGAAGGGGCATGAAGAAAGAGAAACAGAGCATCATCTCAAGAAATAACTGTACACCCCTTGTCAAATGAATGAGTATCTGGAGTGAAAACCTAGGTCTAAAATCCAAGGTCATTCTAAATTGTCTCAAATATAAAGAAGGTGATGACTTTGTTACTTCTATTTGGGTATTTAATGTGCTTGTAATTAGCATCAAATTGATCTGTGGCAATTCCTGAGGCATTTATCTCCTCTGCTTACAGATAAGGCATTCAATTCATTATCAAAAATGTCTATTTCTGATTGTCTGGACGACTGTAAAGTTAAGAATGTTCTTTTTTAAATGTTCTAAACTCATACCTGAAATATACGAAACACATTTAGAGGACATAGAATAAAAACAGAAGATATTAATTATATCATTGCAGAAGTAAGCACATACTTTAATATGTGGGTGAGTGTATGTCAAATAACTACTTTTGAAATATTAGAAGACATTGTGATAAGAGATCAAGTGTTCAGTACCTTATTGGAGGATATGAGATTTTGCTGATGTACTGGAAATATACCTTATCTGAAGAGATGTGTAAAAGGGTTACTTCCATTTTGTGAGTGGGCACAGCTGCACAAAATAGGTTTACTTAACACTACATTTAGATAAAATAGAGCCTATGGAGGAATCTTAACTATCAGACCAGATTCCACAGATAAAGAAGAAGCCATTAGTACATCAAGGTCTTGGAGGATAAATGTTTCCAGTGAAACCAAGTTGGACACATGATACAAATGTCCACAGAGACAAGGTGAAAAACAAATTCTATATGTGGGGGGTAACAAAGACAGCACTGCAAATTTGGTAGGATGTCTTAAAACTGCAAGTGTTACAAATTATCACAACGGTCGGAGACCTATTTTGGTAGAGGGAAATAAATTATTACTTAAAGAGTTACTGCATCAAACATGCATATTTTTAAGTCTGCAGAAATATTACTTGCCCATGCATCCCACATCACTTAGGGAAGTGGGACATTAGATAAGCAGATGGTTGTGTTTGATGATATTCAGTAGATGTTCTGATAGAAAATGACTTTGATGAGGCAACACTTGATGCATATGCAATTACAGTTGATGTAACATGGAAACAAGCATGTGGCAAAGGCAACAGATGGGAGACCCAACCGATGCTTACACCTCCAACAGAGATCAGCAGTGTGCGTACTTCAGAAAAGATGTAGGTAATAGCAGCAAGTCTGAGTCTAAGCCACAGTTGCCCAATAATACTTGTCTTTCTCTGAAGGCTCTACTCTGGGGAAAGAGCTAGTTGGTATCAATTAGCCTAAATTGTAGCCACGGTTGCCAAAAGATATTAGACATTACATGGAATGGGAACTGAGAAGGATCACAGAGAAAGAGAGCTATGACAGAAACAGCTCTCAGATGTCACCTTACAAAACTTGAGGGAGGTAGCTGAAGAGGCTTGTGTCTCTCAAAGCTAGACAGAGATTGTATACGGGGAAAAGGGAGCATAAATTCTTGAAGAGGAGGTAGAAGTGGAAGTATTACATCAGTTGGTAGTCTAAAGGACTGAAATTTGGACACATCTGGTTGTAGTACAAAATATTCCTTCTTTCAGGTTAGCTGTGCATAAAGCACATAACAAAAATTCTTATACAGTATTTTATTGGTCATTTATTTTAAAGATTTGAGAAGGTATTTTAAAATGTGTACGAAATGCCGAAACATTGGCAAGGCAAAAAAAAAAAAGTTAAGGCTGTTTTGGTACCTTTGCCTATTACTAAAGAATTGTTTTGGATAGTAGCCATAGATATTGTGAGGCCTCTAAGTACCCCAAACACCACAGGTAAGAGGTATATCTTAACCATGGTAGACTCTGCCACTAGGCATAATGGGGCAATGGTTTTGTTCCCTTTTTTGGCAAATACTTTGATAGACAATTTCAGTAGGATGGGTTTGTCTAGGAAATATTGAGGCTGTGAAGGATTAAGGTCACTTCAGAACTAGTGACCAGTCTGTAGAAATGCCATAGGGTAAGGTAGTTAAAATGCCACTCTACCGTCTACAAAGAAAATGCTGTGGTGGAGAGTAGAGTGCTTTACCTGCACTCTGGAGGGTGTGCTGGGAATATTCATATACCATTTTAAGCTGGCATGCTGGGAATATTCATAAACCAGTTTAAGCAGGAGTTCTGGGAATATTCATATACCACTTTAAGCTGGAGTGGTGGGAATGTTCACAGACCAGTTTAAGCAGGAGTGCTGGGAATATTCATAGACCAGTTTAAGCTGAGTGCTGGGAATACTTATATGCCAGTTTAAGCCAGAGTGCTGGGAAATTCATATAGCACTTTAAGCCGGAGAGTTTAAGTACTTGGGATCAACAGTTCACAGTAATGGTGAGTGTGGAAGAGAGGTGAAGAAGAGAGTACAGGCAGGGTGGAATGGGTGGAGAAGAAAGTTAGGAGTGATTTGTAATAGACAGGTACCAGTAAGAGTGAAAGTGAAGGTCTACAAGAGGACAGTGAGACCAGCTATGTTATATGGGTTGGAGATGGTGGCATTGACAAAAAGGCAAGAGTCAGAGCTGGATGTGGCAGAGTTAAAGATGTTAAGATTTGCACTGGGTGTGACGAAGGTGGACAGGATTAGGAATAAGAATATTAGAGGGTCAGCTCAGGTTGGACGGTTTGGAGACAAAGCCAGAGAAGCAAGATTGTGTTGGGTTGGACATGTGCTGAGGAGGGATGATGGGTATATTGGGAAAAGGATGCTAAGGCTGGAGCTGCCAAGTAAGAGGAAAAGAGGAAGGCCTAAGATTAGGTTTATGGATGTGGTGAGAGAGGACATGCAGGTGGTTGGTGTGACAGAGCAAGATGCAGAGGACAGGAAGAAATGGAAACAGATGATCCACTGTGGTGACCCCTAACGGGAACAGGCAAAAGAGAAGAAGAGGAGTCTTTAAGTCGGAGAGCTGGGAATATTCATATACCATTTTAAGCCAAAGTGGGACTGCTCCTTCTCCTTTTTGTATACAGAGATGTGCCCTATGAATCCATATTTTTTCAGAGTGAGGCTGAATATATTTCCTGCAAAGTCCTTGCTGTGGAATATGTGCTGAATTTCAGGAATTCATTTCGGGATTTCTTGGGACTGGTATAAGACCACCTAACAAAAGCACAACTGCAAAAAAAGGTTTGGTGTGATTGGAGAGTGAGAGCATGAGAATATATTCTATGCTGTATACTCTGTAATTTGTGCTTTACATTGTTTTATATTTTCTAATCTTAATTTCTTTGCTTGCATGTTTCAGTGTGATCCTGAGGTAGGGGTTATAAGGATTTCTTGGAACTTTCCTTATTTTCCTTTCTTTTTTTTATATACAGTTTATTAGTATGGGAGTTCTACCAAAGAGATTAATTCCTGAATATACCATCATATTTAAGGCAGATAGATACTGATTTGTCTATGCAGCTATTTAGGTGCTGGCAAAATCTTGAAGTGAATGCAGCAGCCCTCTTAGCTGATCCATTAGGAGGAGATTATTGGGAATTTTGTATGGGTTTTCTACAAGCTGAAGTGGACTTGCCAATGAGAAGACACCAAAAGATTATTTAATTTGTTGATGTGGTGGTATTACTACAACTGATATAGAATAGGACTGACTTCTGGTCAGATTTAACCTGAGATAAAAAAGTGTGAAGTGGTGTACAGGAAGAAGTTAGGTTGGTAAGGACCAGGATAACTAGAGCCTCTAGTGGGCAGTTTTAACAGTTTGATCCAGAGCATTGGTGTTAACAAAGTTTAAGAAGCAGTGAGTATATCCATTTTTAGACTTGTAAGTGTGCCAATCAATGCTTGATTAATTGCAGACCCATAGCAAGAAGGTTACAAAGACATGCATCTGGAGTGTTTCTCCACGGGTCGCCGCTTAAAACTGGCTTCATTCCAAGTCGGACTTTCCCAGTTAACAAATGTTAAATAAATAAATAAATAAATAAAATATTTGGTTTGATATTTAATTCCTCAATGGTGTTAAAGTAACTTCAGTGATTCTTGGGTGACACTGATGGAGATCTGTAGCTAGAAATGAGGTAATAGTTGGATTTGGTAAGGGCTGGACCTCCATGAGCTCTAAATGATCATGAGTAATCTGATGTGAGGTGATGATGTTTCTGATAAATACACATACTTCCCACAGGGGTCTATATCATATTGTCGAATGCTTAATTTATTGAACACCTAATCGTCAAACCCTAATCACCAAACTACCTATTCACCGAATGACATATTCATCAAACTGGAAATCATCAAAATGTTTTAATTGGCCAACACCACAAAAGATAAACTTTTTTTATGTTTTTGCAGGGAGACAGTGCCCCCCACAACCTTGCAAATTAAATATACGAACTCTGAGATCACACTACAATGAGGTAATAGGTAAATCACAGCCAGTCAGCATGTTAATCATACATTTTTTTCAGGATGGCCAAGCAAAATCTTTCAATGATTTCCAGTTTGATTATTAGGTCATTCAGTGACTAGGTAGTTCAGCGATTAGGGTTTGATGATTAGGTGTTCAATAAATTAAGCATTCGCCGATATGATATGTACCCCCCCCCCCACAAAGTTGGCCATGAGCCTGAATGAGTGACAGACACTAAACTGTGGTAGAGATTGACTGCTGTCATTGTAATGAAACCGTGCCTCAGTGCCTACACAAATATGAATGAGTTTGAACCCAGAACGGCCTCAACTTCAAACATCTTTCTATTTAGATTCTTAGCTTTGAATAGCATCACCATGATGTTGTATGAGTTTGAATTTGAGTTTGCTATGCTGGAATGCCCAGTAGGGGAACTTTGCTTAAAAAGGCCCTGTGGGGATATCAGATGCTTTAGACAGTATGCAGAAGCCCTGGCATGAGACAGGTAAGCCACTCTTGGCAAAACAGGGAGTATTACCTACTATCTTATCTCATGCCAACACATATTGGATCCCCTTCGAATAACATCAAATGCTTAGCCAATTGTGAAAGCTAATTATCCTTCTTAGGATCTATGCATCTTTTTTGCCAAAGTAAGATACTACTTAATAGTAATGTCTTTCCTGTCTCTAACACATGCATAGTAAGTTGCAGTTGGTCTCTGCATGCCTGCTGGGTGCACAGTCTCACATCATTGATCTTTTCTAGTTCTTGGTCATATTTGTGTGGTTTAAGAGACCTTAGGGCTCTTGTAACATTATGGATCCCGGCACCAGACAAGCAGCGTAAAGTCACCCTGTCCATGTCCAGACTGGTGAGTGCAGCATCCGTATGCCTAATAATAGTAATCTAAATAATAGTAATCTATAACTATAACATTGCTTGGTGTGACTCAGACTCAGTGGGCCTTAATGGCTTAGGCCTGCTTTCCTGATTACTCTCTGGTGATCTATGTGGATTTGAAGTATGTGTGAGTGGTGAAGGAGTAGGTTTGATATTGTGAGCTGAAGGCTGAGTAGAGTGGGTACGAGAAGGGTTTGGTAAATTTTTATTTGCAGTCCCTGCATACGTTGCAAGCTTATTGATGTGCTGAGATTGGTATGGTGTTGGGGATGTATACTGCTGACTGATAGCGGGCTGATGTGACAGGTTTGCCTCCATGTTTCTTAAATATTTACATTTCTCACAGGTTGTACTAACAACTGGTAGAAGCAGGGAATCTTCAGGTAGCACAAGGCATTTGTTACACTGTCCTACAAAACCTAATATGATCTGAATAGCCACAGATGGGGTGAGAACAGACCATTGTGCCATGTTGCCAGTGGGTGGAGGGCTATGTCCAATCATAGTACTCAGGGGTTGGACTACTGTAATAGACCATGAAGATTTATAGATGAAGTATTTAGGATGATAATATGAAGTTAATTCAGATGACAGATACTCTTGGTACTTAGTGAAAAGAAATTTTGGCTATATTGCACAAAGTGATAGTAATTTACACAAACATTTTGTAGAGTTTCAGCTTGTAATACCTTAGTATTATGCAAGTCACTCGTGTACAACACAAAACAGCTGCTAGGTGATGAGTATTATTGCTTTGGTTTAAGCCACAGAACTAACACTAAACATTAACTATGAACTATTAATATTGTAGAGTTAAATTTTACAATCAGGAATGCTGGGTGCTGAACACAATAGCTAGAGTTAGTTACCACAGAATGATCAGCAGTCCTTAAGACAGAACTTCTGTCTTTGTAGTTAGTAAATGTAATTTGTAGAGTAAGTGGTAATTATCAGGAAGGGGAGGCAATTAGGAATGGCAGACTTCATGGTGCTACAGCATTCTATTTTGGAAGATAATGATGCAGTCCAGTTTTGCATAGACAGGGAACACTGTCATATGTGCAAATAGATATATTCAGTTTGCAGTGCAGGCTAATTTTACAGGTGCAATGTGTGTCAGAACAATGACACATTTCACGACACAAAACTGGTGGAAAAGTTAATATTACATGAGGCAAAGTTATGGAGGAAAGATGAAGTCAGAGCAAAGAAGAACAAGGGGAGCAGGCCACAATTTGTGGAAAGAGTAAAATGCTGTCTGAAAGGTGTAGGTACAATTTGCCTACCCACACCATAGCACCTTTGGGGCAGTTTCCAGAATTAAATCTATAAGATAATGAGGCAGCCTTAAAATGGGATGAGACAGGGTGGAAGCCCTGGCCTGAATGGTGCCAAAATTGTCAATGCTAAACAAAAGTTTGGAAATATAGTGGTAATATGGCTTTGTGTTTTTTGTATAGAGGGAGTGGAGTGCTCTCTCCTAACGAGTGGGATAAGATGATAGGGATGTCCCTTTTAGATTTGTAGCAATATAGGTTATGCATGTGTCTGGGGTTATGCTGTCTGAGGGTTTAGCAAATGCTGAGATTGTAGAATAGCATCTGTTTAGCACAATTGGTGTAGGTCCCTATTTGTTAGGACAGGGACAACTGGAAGGTTATTAGATTCAGAGAGTATGCAGGATACATTATGGATGTTCAGTACTGGAAACAGGGCTGCAAAGGAGATATCCACATTGACCAATATGCAAGTAGTGCAAGTAATCTTGTCAGGTATGAAATAAGAAAAACATATCCCAATGGATAATAAATGATGATTATGCAATATTTGGTAAATATTTGTTGTATGGTTTTGCGTCTGTGCCTCCTGAGCATCGAGCCTCCCCCTATCAGCCAGATTCAATCATTATCCCATCCGGGTTATTCACTAGTGAGAGTGAGGGCCATATTCAAGCAGCCTTAGCAGTGTCATGTGCTTTCACCTGTATCCTGGCAAAAAAGGCATATTTGATATGGACCTAACCCTTCCCTTGAGTAGGAGATAAACAACACCGTCACTGTCAGAATCTCTATACATTCCACAGTCAAATACATGAACTGGCATCAGTGATAAGGGCAGCTACATGTGTGGCTTGGTGGTGAATACTAGCCCTAGGGAATTCCTTTACGTCACTACCCCTCCTCCAAGGAATTGTGGGACTGATAGTCACAGCCTACCTCCCCCCATCAAGGGGAGGCACACCCAGCCTCCACACATCAGCTCCAGCAAACAGCAGGACCACTAATCAAACTTAAGTCACCTTGGTCATTGTCAGGGCTTTATCACTCTATGCCAGTAGAAGAGACACTGCAATATTTGGTAAATCGAGAGTTTTGGGTCTATGTGATGAAAAGACAATAAATGATGATGTCACATTTGACCTTATCTATAAAAGAATACCCTGCTTAATAAACAGTTGTCAAAAAATGTGAAGCTACTTCAAGGAGGGGAACAGCATGGACAAAAGAAAGCCATTTACAAATTAAAGGTTCTAGGTGTCTACATATAAATTATGGGGCCAACAGTATGTGGCTATCATACATGCAGCATTTTTCACTATCTCCTGAAGTCTCCCATTATGTATTACCAATGAGATGACCTATTGCATCATTTTCACGAGTCTCAGTACCCAATAAGGAATTAAAATTACAAAGCACCGTGCAGTGACCTGTGCTCCGCCATTTTTGAAGAAGCAACATTATTTCTAAAATATCTTTGGAGATAATGCTTAAATGTGGAGCTCTGTCATAGTGATGCATTCTAGAATGTACGCAGTAGAGTGCTGTTGTAATTAAGAGCTGATGCCAGGAGTCTGCTACTTTTGTAATTTAAGACTTCTGTCTTTACAAATTATGCTGCTTTGATTTCCTTCATTTCCTGACTGTTCTTTCCCATGCTAACTTCCGTATTCTAACAAAGCACTTCCTTATACCAAGACGTGCATAAGGTTCATTGGTTTTCATTATGTTTGTCAGTACCAAGTACATGCCCCTCTGCACTCTGATGGCTTTCAGATTATTTTTACAGGCCTTTCCACATTCTTACAGTTGACTGTTACAGGTTTCTAGCCTACAGGGTACCCTTGAAGCTTTGAAAAACTACATTCCTAAGACAACTACGACCTAGATTGTGGCTGACAGAATGGAGGATGATTGTTTACTCTTTTCTTAAAAGCCTCCAGGTAATGTTGCAGAATGATTTGTCTATTCCCAAATATCACAGAGAGGTTATAGATGCTTATATCTATATCTGTCTATATATGTCTATATATATATATATATATATATATATATATATATATATATATATATATATAGATAGATAGGTAGAGATATATTGCATGGCTGTTGTTTCTTCCCAGATATATAGCTGCTGCTCATCTGTATATTTTCTTTATATTAAAATGTATGTACTGACCTGAAAAATGGCAGGAAAGAAGATTTGATTTGTGAAATTAATCATTGGTTTTCCTGTTCTCATTATGTTGTCTTGTGTATGTAATGTTTTTTCCAGCATTATTAAATGTTTATGTGTTAATTTTCCCTCAATGGTTTTATTAATTTCCTATTGCACAGATTCTTTTTGAGCATTTCTGATTATATGCTTCCATTGATCAACTAGTTTCTAAGTTAAGGGAATAAATTCAATGAAAATAAAAGACCTGTGTGGGTGAAGATTAATGTTAGCGTGTGGCTGTAAGTTAGATTCAAATGTATAGAAATAATGTACATAAAATATCATTTTCTATTAAGGTAATTCTACCACCTGAAGGATAATGCTTCACAAGTTATAATAGAGGGGTATGGTCAGATTTTGCTTCCTTGTTAATTTCAAAGCAAATGTTACACTTACAGCAAATCATGATGGATAGATATTAGCCATTCGCTAATATATATAATCAGACATAAAACCAACCCAACATTCCATAACACTTTCAGAACAGTACGCACCAAAAAGCATTTCAACCCTGAGCTGTTCCAAACAGAACTTAAACTATGTAATTGGTCACCATTAAAATCCCTCCCTATAAATAAAGCAGTTGAATACTTTAATTCCACATTCTTAACAATCCTGGACCATTATGCCCCAACACGTTCTACTACAAATAAAGCTAAACCTGCTCCTTGGCTCTCTAACAATACTAGGCAACTAATCCTTCACAGAAACAAATCCTGGGTAAATGGTGTACTACTAAGAATCATATAGATCACCAAACCTTTAGACAACATAGGAATAATACAAAAAAAGCCATCCTACTAGACAAAAAGAACTACCATCTCCAATACAACAATCCTCCCTCAAGGAACCACAAAAAATTTGGACTAGTATTAACAAACTTCTTTACCCAGGTGAAACTATTACCCCCAACCCTCTAGGCTCTAACCCTGAAAATCTAACACAAACAGCTAATGCCTTCAATTCTTTCTTCACTAACACTATCCAAACTCTTGCTAGCCATCTATCCCCAGATACCTCCAATCTGCCAACTCCCACTACCAAGCCATCCCCATTATTTAATTTAGAACCAGTGCCCACATCCTATATCTGCTCCCTTCTCCAAAAGCTAAAACCAACTACCCCCTCAGCTGACAACCTCCCAGCTGAATTCCTGCAAAAAGGAGCTAAAGCTATAGCTTATCCCATTTCCATACTGATAAATCGAACCATAAAAAAAGGTACTATCCCATCTATCTGGAACATTTCTCATATCATCCCACTACATAAAGGTGGGAACTCCAATGACTTTTCCTACTTTCGTCCCATAGCTCTATTCTCCCCACTTGCAAAAATAATGGAAAAGTACATCCACAAACAACTACTTAACCACCTTCTCCATCACAACCTACTGGCTAACTGTCAACACGAATTCAGACCTTTCCACAGTACCACTACTGCTCTGCTATCCTTCACAAACTGTATCAACGAAAACCGTAACAAAAATATTCTTTCCTCTGCAGTCTTTGTTGAATTATCTAAAGCTTTTGACATGGTTAATCACCAACTCCTTCTACATATACTGAGGTCCCTTTCACTTGACCCTCTATCTATGAATTGGTTCATATCTTACCTTGAAAACCGACAGCAGGCTGTACTCTGGCAAAATAAACTATCTAATCACCTTCCTATCTCACTAGGTGTTCCACAGGGCTCCATATTAGGCCCTCTCTTGTTTTCCATTTATATCAACGACCTCCATTTAGCCATTCCACTCTCCACTTGCATTCAATATGTAGACGACTCTACTATAATCTGTTCAGCCACTTCCCAGGCCGAACTTCAGTCTCTTACACAAAAAGCTTTCAATACTGTAGAACATTTGGTTCTCTAACCGCTGCCTCCTACTAAACCCCCAAAAAACTAAACTATTACTCTTCACACCAACCCAAAAGTCCAGCCCTCTACATTTCACCCTCACATCCAATAATGGTACTCTTATTTCTCCTGACCCAACCACTAAACTCTTAGGAATTACAATTGACAATTATCTCAACTTTGATACTCACATAAATACCACAATAAAATTAATTAACAGAAAACTAGGATCCCTCTACAGAATCAAACCCTTTCTTGCACCAGTAGCTAGGACTGCTATAGCCAAAACTCACTTAATCTCAACCCTACTCTATCCCTCTCCAATATACACCAACCTCTCTAAAAATAACCTTAACAAACTAGCTATATCCTATAATAATATTGCCAGATTTGCTACAGGCTCTCCTTTCAGAACTCATCACTGTCTGAATCTAAAACAACTAGGCTGGTTAGAATTTCTTAATCAGATTCAATTCCACCAACTTACTATAACCCATAAGACCCTTTATCAACCCGGCAACACTCCTATACTCTCTAGCCTCATTAAACTATATAATAATCTCAAGAATCTATGCTCTTCAAACAAAATGCTGATGAATACTACCAAATCAAAAACCTCAGCAGGTGACTCCTTGTTCTCTAACTCTGTCGGAAAAGTATGGAATCAACTACCACCAGACCTCACATCTCAGACCTCACTCCCACTTTTTAAAAGAAATGTAGAAGCGTAGTGTAATATCAAAACACGGAGGAGCAAGCAATAATCCAAATAAAGTGCTGATAGCAAAACGAAGCACAATGGCAACTCTGGAATATGCAAAAACTTTTAATGGAAATAAAAGATGAGCGCTTTCGCGTGGTCCATCCACGCTTCATCAGATAATTAATCAAGTATAGACTTTGAGTTTATATACATCCGCTAAAGCACGGGAAAATCTTCTCATTAATCAACTAACATAAAATGAATACTTTGTTTTTAAAGAAACATAGTTTAAGTATATGTTTTAACACACATTAAATTACTACATTTCTTATCTGACAATGGATAAAGCGCGAATGAATAAGATATAAAACAAAATAATAAATAAGAATTCTATTATTTGAAAAACATGCATAATATTAAAAGTGCTTTGTAAGCATCAAAATTAATCTATGTGCAACGAGTTCATCTATACAACTAACAACAACGTTGAATAGATCATAACATATATCGCTGGATATTCAAAAACATATATAAAATATTGAGACATGAATGTATCATGGATGTATAATGTGGTGCAAGTTGATGAATGTATACTAAAATTAATGACTACTATGGATGTCTACATAACACCTAAAATAAAAGCTACAGTACAACATGATGAAACTAGTATAAATCAAAAAATGTATATATGGGAATGCAAATGGACTGAATTTAAAAACAATGGTATGTCCAAATTAAGAGAACAAAGAAACACAAGGTACATAATATATATATAAACATTTAAAAACATATATATGAATATATACTTGAAGTTGTGCATTGATTAATAGGCGTAGAATTAAATACAACTAGATAGATTAAATAATGTGTATAAAAACCATGTGCTCACTTCTTAGATATTAATGCTGGTTTGATAGAAACATGGATGTTAATTCCTGGCTCTATGTGTGCACCCAATCTCAATATCCAGTTGAGCTCCAAGAGTGCCAAATAATTCTCTTTATCTCCCCCTCTCTGATCCTGTTTTACTTCTTGTAAGACCCTAAAACAAAACGAGTGAGTCGGAAACTCCATAATATGCTTAGCCAAAGCATTGGTTTCTACAGCTTTACGTATGTCATACAGGTGATTATAAATGCGTTCCTGTAACTTTCTCTTTGTTAATCCTACGTAAAAAGCCTCGCATTTGGTGCAAGTAGCAAGGTATATCAGGTTGCGAGTGTTACAGGTAGCTCGAAAATATGGTCTGAAAATATAATCAGTATTAGGGTGTTTGAAATGCTGTATTTTAGTTATATACTTGCATCTATTGCAGTTATAGCAGGGATATGTGCCAAAGTCCTTAATTTGGGTGCTATTAATTAAATTGCTTCCCTCATCTATCTTAATATGTAGGTCACCACATAAAATTCTTTTAAGGTTCCTACTGTTCTTATAAGTGAACCTGGGTTGTTTACTTATGACATCTCTGGTGTGGGAGTCAATAGTTAGAATGTGCCAGTTATTATAAATAATCTGCTGTATCTTTTTTATATCACTGGTGTATGTGATAATATAATTGATGTAATTGTCTTTGGTATCTACTCTCTTATAGGAGTTAGAATAATATTTCATGTGTTTCAAAGCTTCATTCTCCTGCTCTGTGGGTATAATATTACCCAAAACCTCCACTTTAATATTACTAACCATAGAAGGATTGTAGCCTCTGTTAAAGAATAATTTCTCTAGGGAATGTGCTTCTTTATTTAAATCTTCAGTTCTACTGCATAGTCTCTGAATCCTTATGAACTGACTCTTAACTATGCCTTGGAAAGTATGTCGGGGATGCATACTATCAAAACTTAGTATCAAATTTTTCCATGTAGGCTTCCTATATAAAGTTGAGTCTATTTTGCCCCCATTGGTGAATCTGAGAGTAACATCTAGGAAGTTTATTTCTTTGTTGGAAATTTCTTGAGTAAAGCGTAAAAACGTAGTGGTGGTATTTAAATATTGCAGAAATATTTCAAATAGTTCCAATGAACCTTCCCAAATCATTATGATGTCGTCCACGAAATGCCTATAGAATTTAATGAACTTAAAGTTCTCGTGTGTAAAAAGGTATAATTTCTCCCACCACAGGACTACCAGGTTGGCATAGGTATTTGCGCAGGGGGTGCCCATGGCTAGCCCCCACTTTTGCAAATAACAAGAACCACCAAACATAAATACATTATTAAATAATACTAGCTCCAAGAGCTGACCTATTAATATGATTCTATCACTGGAAAAACTAGTCTCTTTGGATAACAATTCATTTATATATTCCATACCAGTGTCATTGGGTATTGAGGTAAATAAATCCTTACCATCCAAAGTTATGAATAGGTGTGATTGATGACTATCTAGTGTGAGCTCTTTGATATCATTAAGTAGGTCATAAGTGTCTTTAAGTATGGTGGAAAACTGATTCACTACGGGTCTCAGAATATCTTCTATTAGTTTGGAGACATGTCCTGTGATCCAGTTATCCCCTGATACGATGGGTCTAAGGGGAACGGGATATATACCCTTGTGCACTTTAGGTATCCCTTTGATAACCGGGGTGGTGGGATATTCTATATGTAGAAACTCAAAAGTTTCCTGTCTAATCTGGCGACACATGAGAAGGTCATAAAGAACATCTTTAACAGTTTTTACAATTTGTACTACTTCCTTAGATGTTATGGGGGTATACGTATCAACTTTCAATAGCAAATTAGACATACTGGTGATGTATTCCTGCCTGTCTAAAAGAACTACTCCCCCTCCCTTGTCGGCTGGTTTTATGACAATATGAGTGTTCTGTTTAAGTTCACTAAGGGAACGGTTTTCTGCTGGTGTTAGGTTATAAATCTACCTTTCTTGTTTATTTTACTGAACATCAAGTAATACTGACTTTCACAGGCCCTAAGGAAACACTCAATGTGTGGAGGCATAATAGGAATAAACGTGCTAATTGTTCTATAAGGTGTATTCCCCCGATCATAAACAGTATTGTTATTAAACAACAATTTTAAGCACAGCTTTCTACAGAACAGCCTGAGGTCAAGTAGCGTGTCAGTCAATGTTGCCGGGGAGGCCGGAATAAAACTAAGACCTCTATTTAGAACATGGATACTAGTATCATCCAAAGCAAAGCTAGAAAGATTAAACAGTAAATCAGGAGTCAGTTCTTTTTCCTTCTGTTGTAGCCGGGTTGTTCCACTGACTACTTCCTCTTGCAGGAGTCCCTGCTGTGAGATCGTCCCCTGGTAGGATGTAATAGAGGCCATTTCTGGTACGGTAAAAAAGTGGCCGAAGAAGGTAAAGCACTCGAGGTGTTCTTAGGAATGGCTCCCGTAGTTACAGAGGGTACCTGGTGAAAAAAAGCTTCCTGGTTAGGAGGAGGCGTGTCAATAAGATTGGTTTCAATTTGACTAGTCTCAGGTAAAGTTGTCACACCCATTTCTCTGTTCACCATAGATGTAGGTATCTGAGGTAACGGTGGTATGGCAATATTAACAAAAAGCTTTCAATACTGTAGAACATTTGGTTCTCTAACCGCTGCCTCCTACTAAACCCCCAAAAAACTAAACTATTACTCTTCACACCAACCCAAAAGTCCAGCCCTCTACATTTCACCCTCACATCCAATAATGGTACTCTTATTTCTCCTGACCCAACCACTAAACTCTTAGGAATTACAATTGACAATTATCTCAACTTTGATACTCACATAAATACCACAATAAAATTAATTAACAGAAAACTAGGATCCCTCTACAGAATCAAACCCTTTCTTGCACCAGTAGCTAGGACTGCTATAGCCAAAACTCACTTAATCTCAACCCTACTCTATGCCTCTCCTATATACACCAACCTCTCTAAAAATAACCTTAACAAACTAGCTATATCCTATAATAATATTGCCAGATTTGCTACAGGCTCTCCTTTCAGAACTCATCACTGTCTGAATCTAAAACAACTAGGCTGGTTAGAATTTCTTAATCAGATTCAATTCCACCAACTTACTATAACCCATAAGATCCTTTATCAACCCAGCAACACTCCTATACTCTCTAGCCTCATTAAACCATATAATAATCTCAAAAATCTATGCTCCTCAAACAAAATGCTGATGAAGACTACCAAATCAAAAACCTCAGCAGGTGACTCCTTGTTCTCTAACTCTGTCGGAAAAGTATGGAATCAACTACCACCAGACCTCACATCTCAGACCTCACTCCCACTTTTTAAAAGAAATCTAAAACTATTTCTCAATAACCACTGGTTATGCTCCTGTACCAACCCTGACTAACATTTTTTCTTGACTCTAATTTTCAACCTACATCTACTACAACCTTCCTATAATGCTTCTATATACTAAGTTTTGCATATAAATTCAATGTTTACAAGTATATTATACATTCTTTAGTATACCACCCTTAAAATATTTTGATTATGCTATAGTTACTAAGAGTAGTTCATCTTCTGTTAAAAAAAAAAATAACTTTTTATCAATTTTTAGTTTAATGTTTTTATGTAACAATTACTGCTGTTTACATTGTTTCTGGTATATCCTCTATTAATTTTGTGTGTTTTCCTGGAGCTTTTCTCCCCGGACCTCTACTGAAAATGGACATGTATCTAGTTAGACTAGCCTGGCCAACAAATGTAAAATAAAATAAAAATAAATATATTAAGAGCATCACTTATTAATGCATTGCAGTATTCAGATGCAAGGCGTGTTATTTAAATATGTTATTCATATAATTACGGGGTATTCTACTTCTTTTCCAAACGATCAGGAGGGTTACAGAATGAGGAAGCTGAAATGAAAGCAGTTTTATAATTAAAATAACGGGTGATACTTAAAGGAACAGGTTTTACATATGCCTTTACCTCTGGATATTGGCAAACACTGAATGTTATGATCATGCACAGATCCCTGAATTATATGGCTGAGCGTGGCATTAGTAAAAAGAACTATAACTGGTTAATGAATGCCTGACTAATTCATAGATTTTCACATAGAAAAGAAATAATAAATGTATCTACAAGCAGACAACTGGCTTAAATGTCATAGCAAGAGGAAGAACACTAAAATGCATTTTTTACATTGTTTAATGAGTCACTATGGTATAATGTCAAACATGATAAAAAAAGGCCATAATATTCATTTTTAGTAATAGCCTTATCTGTGAACAGTTTGCTGTCCTAGGTTTCCTGAGTATTTCAGTTACATATCAGATCCTTGGATAAATTGTCACCTTTTTAATAATACTTTATCACGCCACACACCTTAAGCATTTGTGACACAATTATTTGCAGAAATATGTTAGTCCACTTCTAGTGTGTGCTATGAGAGCAATTCCTCATACAAATGATATGCTATTTTTCCTCCCTGATGTGTCAAATATAGCTGCTCCAATCCATTTTTGCTTATATTGCCTCTTCGAGTAAGAATTCCCTTAAACTGCATTTATTCAGTCTTGGAGCTCACTATGATTAATTCCATCTTGCCCAGTTGAGATGCAATTCATCATTGCCACAACACAGCACAAACAGTACAACACAAACCATCACAAACTGAGGCAAGGAAAGCACAAAAGATCACATTTATATCAAATTAGTCTTTTTTTTTCAAGTGGACAAGCCCTCCCTGTGTTCATCAAACCTTCACACACCCCATCTGTACATATAATAACTCTGATATTCCACAAACACGGAGAAAAGGGAAAACCTGTCAAACAAAAAATAAATTCTGTTTTTCATTCTTTTCCTTCTCTTTTGATCAAAACCCAAATACCTGTATTTGTGATGCCTCAGCATCTATGTAAATAATAATGCTCAACAGGGTGTATGTTATAGTGTAAATAACTCCTGCCCAGCGGGGTTCTGAGTCTGCAGGTGGTGGGCCTCTACACCCCTGGAAGGGCATTATTTATACAATAACGGACACCCTGGAGAGCACTGTTGCACTTAGAGAATGAGTTATTAAACTGTTTTACTTTCTTATATATTTGTTTTCACTACTATATCATTTTTATATATTTTTGATGTAAAATAGTTCCTCCACCTAATGTTTCATACTTGCTGTAGCAGATGTGAATGGTGTTAGACATTTTGCATCCAAAATATATAATTTTTAAAAATATCTAAATATTTCCTTTATTTTTTGTTCCCTTACTGCTAAAATGTGTGGTTTCTTGCAAGTCATTGGGGATTGAAGTCACTAACTAATGACATACATTTCACTTTCAGACTTTATTTCCTTCAGAAAATTCATGTTAACACAAATCCTGTTATTTAACTTACTTTGTGATTTTTATAATAATGGCATTTAAAATCTGTGAGCCTTTGTTCTCCCTATATTTTCAACTTTATCTGGATTTCATGAGCTAAAAGGTTGAGAGCTACACAGACCTCTTTATCTGCTGCTGCCACTGGTCCATCAGTCTCACTGTCTCTCCCTCTCTCTCACACACACACACACACACACACACACACACACACACACACACACACACACACACACACACACACACACACACACACACACACGCACACACTCAAACCTGCACTTCAGAAAATGCACGCTAACACAAGCCCTGTTTTTCAAGCAACTTTGTGATTTTTTTAAAAGGAATATGTTCCTGCTTTGAGCCTTTGCTCCCCCTTTATTTTAGGTTTTATTCAGATAACTTGATCTAAGAAGTGAGAGGTATGGAAACTCTCAATGCTGCTGCTAGTAGTCGATCATTCTCGCTCTTCACGCTCACTGTCTCACTCATACAAACCTCGCTTTCATGCCTGCAAGCGTGCATTCACATACACAGATAGAAACATAAGCATACAAACAGAAACACACAAACACACACTTTTTTCTGTTATATTTAGGTTTTACACTTGCTAAACAACAAAAGTGCTGCTTTGTGAGTGTAAAATAAAGACTCGGTCAATCTTGCATTCACTCACATGCACACATACACTCACAAACACAGACACATAGACATAAACGCACACATAATTGCTAAACAGCAGACATGCTGCTTAATGATTGTAAAGTAATGGCGGTCATTAGTTTTTTTCAGTCTGAGCTCCAGGGCAGCTTCATATGCTGTTGTGAATCATTGGGTTAATTTTTAGGGGCCATTACTTCTATGTTAACACCCTGCTGGAGAAAGTTCATTCTCCAATCAGGGTGTGATCTATGGATCACCCATTCTCTAAGCACTAATAATGTGGTCTGCCATGAATAATCACATCTTTTACTTGGTGTGTGATTAGTGACCCTAAAACATTTAAAACCTTGGAAGGCTTCCAGTCAGAACTATGACACACCCAAGGTTACAAAACTATAAAAACTGTAGGCTCCCTACACCCCTAATGTGGGGGTAAGCCCCCACACCCTAAATAACATATATAAAATATAGAAAACAAATCCACCACTTCACAGCAGCTTAACTTCATGGCAGCATACTAAGCTAAAAAAGCAAACTGCTGCTAATTTTTTACACTCACTAAATGCAGATTTGCTGTTTACTGAGAGTTGCTGTTTAGTGAGAGTAAATAAAAAAATTGATAAAATAATAAAGTCAGCTAGTAAAAGTTACTGTAGGAGCAGGTTTTACATTTGAGTGGCTTACAAAGTTGGATTTAGAGAGGTGGAACAAAGGCCATTCAGTCTTTCATTTACGAGAATGTGTGTGTGTGTGTGTGTGTGTGTGTGTGTGTGTGTGTGTGTGTGTGTGTGTGTGTGTGTGTGTGTGTGTGTGTGTGTTTGTGTGTGTGTGTGTTTTGAGTTTAAATACTTACATAACATATTTTGAATGTAAAATACTTCCTCCAAAAACAGTTACATATGGTACAACTTTGGAACATTAGGCAGAGGAAATATTTTACATGAAAAGTATAAAACACTATATACTAACTAATAAACAAATAAACAAATATGAAGCAATTAAACAGATATCCCATTATCTGACCCCTCTAAGATGTGTGCTATATGAGAAACAACAGACCTTCCTGGAGTGGTAGAAGCCTGATGTCACATGGTCTGTTATTTCCCCAGGAATGCCAACCACATCAAGCATTATTGCTTACTTATTAATTGCTTCTCTTCAAGAGCCACTTTGGTGGCAAAGAGGGATAAAGTCCTGACTACAGCCAAGTTGACCCAGGTTTGATTAGCATCTCTGGTAAGAGCTAGATGGAAGAGGAGGGAGGGCCATGCTCATATGGGAGAGGATGGGCAGTTATGTGGGAAATCCCACTGTTGATCCCTGGTGGTGTCTGGAGGCATTGCATGAGGGGGCATAGCTCAGTGAAAGATAAGGGTGGTAGGCATAGCTGAACGGCTGCAGAGGTAGGATGATAAGATGCATGCCCCCATTGTACTCCTGCCCCTGGGGCATTACCACAATACAAAGCTGGGAGGGTAGAGTGGTGGGTAGAGCATAGCAGAAACCCCTGATGGAATACTCATAGGTTTCACAACCAACTGCATTAGTATCAAATAAAGTCTGGGAGAACTGGAGTAGCTGGCAGACTTGGCATGAATGTGCAGCACTATGTGCCAAGGCTGTAGGATAATATAGGGGACCAAAAAACTGCTTTCCATTATAATGTTACTACTAACAAGTAAAATAATCACAATTTAAGGTGTATAATAATTTGCAAACTGTATTTTATCACTAGCTGAAACTTGTTTTTTTTTTTTTTTTTTTTTTTAAGGAAATGTGTTTTTCTAGTATTGCATTGGAGAAAACATTGTATTTTTCAGAATGCTTAGTGCATATCCCCATCTTAAATCTCTGTAGAGTGTGGATGTGTTAAACAAAATTGAAAGCATACTTTTTAACTGTCCATGATTTTACAGAGCATCCCTTATTTTGTCGAATATTTTCACCCTGTCCCTTGTAAACTGTTCTGATTTTTCTGGTAAATCACTGACAATTGCAGTTACTCAATAATGCCAGACATTCACAGGATAATAGGAGGTTACTAAACTAATGAGTCTGAGCCTTTTTGAGCCTAGCCATTCACATCCCAAATTTTCCAATTATCAATGCCCATGGGCTAGAATAGCTTTGGCCTTTGCCTTTACAGCATCTGTAAACTGCCCCTGTCTATAAGGGCCACAGGTGACAAGGCAGCGGTTGAATTTGTGACTTCCCATTCATTGGGCCAAACTGCACTTGAGTAGGCTTAGGGACGAGCTCTGTTTCACATGAATGGGGAGTCTATTCCAGAGATGGCGTAATCTCTGAGACACATATCTGTCCATCCAACATACTTTGTTTATGTCACTAACAAGGTTTAGATCCTTAGATCGGGTAATTGTAGTGCTGTTCATTTTGCAAATGTGTAGCAGATCCATCATGGATGGATTGGAAAATGCCTTGTATGTTAGGCATAGAGCACCATCAGTAGTCTGTAGGAGAATGAATACAGGGACAGGGCTTTGAAGCAGTCTGCAGTATACATATGATTTACATCCTATATTCTTTTAGTGAGGAACCTCTGTGACTGCTCTAGCTGTTGCAAATGCCTGGTCAGGTGCATGCAGCAGGGTGCTCTGTACTTAATTATTGGTCTAATGAGGGGTGAGTACAGTGAGACTATGATCTCCTTACAGATGGATACTATGCCGTTACTTATTCATTGTGCCATGTAAAAGAATTGTATCACCTATTATGGAAACATATTGATCAAAGTTCAGGTTACTGTCAACCTAAGTTCCCAAGTCCCTTTCCGTTCGCTCTACTCAGGAGAGTGTTATCAATGTTGTAATTTGTAATGGTGGTCATCTTCCCAAAGGGTGTAATTATGCATTTTTTTGCACTGAGTTTTAGGCCATGGTTCACGCACCAATTATTCTTGGAGGATATCTACATCTTTGGAGGATTCAGTGATTGCACCCAGCTTATGGTCATCAGCAAATTTGGTCAGCCAAAGGCCCTGTCCATTTGTCTTGACTTCAGAAAATTATAATCCAAACAGGAGAGGTCCCAATAATGAGCCCTGTGGCACACCACTAGTAACAAGCATCTTGGTGGAGGTCCCACCCTAACTTCATATGTCCTATCTGTGAGTCATTTGACTATCCATTGGGTGACATAGAGATTTATGCCTAAATTTGTGAGTTTCGCTATAATACCCAAGTGAGGTATTGTGTAAAATGCCTTTATCGGATAAAGGTAGGCAGGGTGAGCTGTTTTGCCCTCGACTATGGTTCTTGTGACCTTCTGGAAGAAGCCCACCAAGTTTAGTGGGCATGACCTGCCCTTGATGAAACCAAACTGGGATGGGTCCACTGTTTGAAGATTTCCTATGTGTTTATTTATCAATTCCATGGTAATTCTTTCACTAGCCTTGCATATAAGAGTAGCCAACCTTATGGGTATGTAGTTCCCTGAGTCTGTTGATGGTCCACCTTTGTATAAAGAGATGACAGTTGCAGTCCTCCAATCCCTGGGGATGAGGCTGTGATTGAACAGAGATTCTAATAGGCCTGACAGGTCATGTTTAAAGCTATTTAAGAGGTATTCTGGTATATTATCAGGACACATTGATGCAGTGTTTTTAGCTCTGGAGATCGCACTGAGGACCTGTTCTTTAGTGATAGTTGGTGGACAAATAATAGAAGGTCCTGTTCTTTAGTGATAGTTGGGGGACAAATGGTAGAAGGTATTTCCTGGGGGACTGGAGTGATAGGGGGGTGAAATTAGAGCTAAATCTATTGGTGAGAAAATTTGCTAAATCCCCCAGTCTGGTATATTACCTGTAGATCAGTACACTGTTGGGTGGTTCCTTTAAGGTCACGTACATAACTGAAAAATCCATTATGGTAATCCTTAGACTGTGAGGCCATTTTTGCCTCAAAGATGGCTTTGGTGGACTTGATTAATCCCCTGAGTTGCTTGTTGAGATTGATGAAGGAGTTTGCCTTTTGAACATACCCCTTTCTATTTTTGCACATAATTTTCTTTCTTTTGTTGTATAACCTATTTATACTGTGGCCATAAATAGGTTTTATACTTCTTACTGTTTTAAAAATGCATGTTGATGGAAAGCCTGTTCTCTTATTAACTGTTTAAATGAATTCGAGTAATACAGAAAATATGCCCCTGTTTTTTGGCTTTTACTCCACCATCCACCATTATTTTTACCTTTGACTAGAATTCTTGAGCAATGAAATTGAGAGGTATGGTTGAACGGCAAATCATGTAAACCTTTAAACATTACTGCATTTCTAATTTCACAGATTAGATCTTAGTTATTTGTGTTTATTTATCGCCATGTGATCAAATCGTAATGTTTCTATAGTACTGTTATATTTTAGGACCTGAATCACATGGACAAGGCAATACAAACAATATTTTTATTACAAGTGAAATATGAATGAAACAATGAAGTTTACATGACATAAACACTATACATTACATCAAAAGGAGTATGAATGGTATTTAAAATGTACATAGTTAGTACAACCACAGTGAGCAAACAAGTGCAATAAAATTTTTAAGCTGGTGCAGAAAAAAAAGAACACAAGATTTAGAATAGTATGCTTGAATACATCTACAATGTGCCCTGAAGAAGGCTAAGTTAATGGTAAACTGATGTGAGTGACAACTTTTTGCATAAGAGGCAATATTAACACTGTAGAAAGTATAGCAAAGAATGACTATCCAAATTACCCCTCCTGAAAGTAAGCAATCACATAATGCTCAAGTTAGCCAAAAACTAGTTGTTAATTCACCAGCAATTATGACTGTTGTTAATTTGGCAACATTAAAAGGTGATTGTGAAGATATATATAATCTGTTTTGGGAAAGTGAAACAAAGATATAAATAAGTAGTGGATGGCTGTGGTTTAAAGGTGACTAGTTCCATAAACGAAGAAGGAGTTCAGACAGTAGAGTAGCTGAATATGTTGTGAAAGGGATTATACATAACTTATACTATCCTTCAGAGTCCTTAGTATGAGGCATCTTAGTCTGAGCTCAGAAAGGTGCTGTCTTGATATTTGCTCAACCATCACTGCCTGTGCAACACGTAATATTTTTCCTCCATCTGAAGGCAATACCAATGTATTCATACTGATGCTATATCACAGTACATTGGGGAAGCTACTGATACTGAGCTTCTACTCCCATGTTTCCACAGTGTCAGGAAAACTGCATAGCCAACTGGATAACAAGTCATATCATGGCATGACTGTCTCTTCCCCTCTTTCATCTCCAATTTCCAAATCTCCAGACTCTTGCATTCTTTTACTTTAGCTGAAATATTGTTAAAAGAATATATATGAACATAATTCTGTACAGCATAGAGTAGCAGACACACACACACACACACACACACACACACACACACACACACACACACACACACACACACACACATTCAAAAAACATGGACCCCATGTCTTAAATCTGCAAAGTAAAGGCCACTAGTTACAGTACTTATGTGTTATATTATAAAGTTTTTCCTTTATCAATCATATCATTTTTATGTTTATTTTTTATGAAACATTACTTTATGATCATCCATTTTCAAAGTCCCACAAAGTTTTAAAACAATCAGTAGTAGAAAATGCATACACAGCTGCCCAAAAGAGAACAAATGAGAATGATGCGTGATCTCAATACTTATTAAAAAAAGAAGAAAGGAATGATTATCATAATTGTAAAATATAACAAAACAAAAGTAACCACAGTGCAAAATATAACTAAAAAAAGTCCAAAGCATACACTGTGAAGCAGTAGGAAACCCTTTCAGTCAACCAAACTCTTCAGTCCAAGCTGTTTTTATTCTTCCAACTTCCACTGCTTCACAGTTTTGGACTTTTATAATTGTAAAATCTAATAACTGGGAAATATACACATACATTCACTGACAAATGTGCACACAAAGCTGAATGTGAACGTTGGTATTACATATTTCCCAAAAGGCCCTGCTGCTTATGTTCTGCCAGACATCCTACAAACATTAAAAGTTTTCAATAACATTTATCAAAAGACAGTTTGGTAATTCTGTTACTTTCATTCTGAATCACAATTAAATAGCTAAAATTTGTTACTAAAGGATCTGTAATTTGCTTATATTTTTTGATTCTGGGGAAACAAAATGATGAATCATGCAAGCAAACGGAATCCCTACTATTTGTTACTGCCAACTTGATCATTGCTGAGGACATCAAATTGAAAGGATTGTCAGTGATCTCTCATGGTGGCCAGAATCAGAAAAGATCAAGAAAGAGAACATAGCGTTTTCCTCACTTTCTCCCTCTTGTTCAAATTTGTGCCATACATGAGTTGGTACGCACACACACATACACACACACACACACACACACACATATCTATATATATATATATATATATATATATATATATATATATATATATATATATATATATATATATATTATATCTATATAGGAACACTTCACAATGCCAAAATCCTGAAAGATCGAATTTCATATGGCCAAGACCATATGATCGAACTTTCAGAATCCCGACATTGTGAATGGAGATCTGCATACAAAGCGGAATGGGAGATTTCCCTTTTCCTCTCTGTAGTGCGATCTCGGAGTTAGAATATTTAGGTAGCGGGGGTGTGTTGGGTGCAGAAACATTTAAGTTTTTGTTTTGGGGGGGGGGATTTGTTTCGGAATTTCGATATTCTGAAACATTGGTCATATGGTCTCAATCATATGAAATTCGATGTTTTGGAATTTCGAGATTCTGAAGTGAATCCATATATAATGTGTGTATGTGTGTGTGTATGTATACACATAGTTATAGTTATAGTTTATTGTTACAGTTGTAATTATTGTCTAGCTATAGTTATAGGTTAGGGTTTCTAAAGAAGTTCTGTATTAAACGAACAAAAGCGCTTAATCATCTGTGTCTTTGAGTCGTATTTTGTTGTTTTTAAATAGTTATAGTTATACTTCTTCCAAATAATAAACAGTACTCAGACCGTAAAATAGATGTCTCTTTTACTGCAGACTAACTGCCATTGCAGACTATAGTTTCACCTGAAATGGATTTTTCAGTGTTTTCAACTATTATCCAATCACCCCCATATTTAAATTTCCTTCACAATGCTGACATGTACAGTGAAATGTTTACTTCTCACAGTATGCTATGCAATATCTATTGTCACAACTCCTATGTATATTTCTGAGGTGGGGGGCTTAAATGCCCACATCAGGGGAATTTTTCCAATAGAGAAAAAAATGGTGTTATTATTTTATGACTTTGAGAGTGTCACTATTTTAGTCAGAGGCCTCCAAACGTTTTCCATTTTTTGCATTCAGATAATCAAAAATTGATCAAATGAGTTGCAATTATTCATTAAAAATACAAACAGCACACTTTAACTACTGAATGGAAGTGTTTACATATACATGCAGTGCATATAAAAGAAGAATTTATGATGTGTAGATCATAAACTAAAAAAAAAAAACAGGAAACCACAATCATATCTTTATCACAATTTATTAAACACTGAGCGCTTTCATCTTAAAACTTTCTTAAACAGACTTCATTAGAGTAATGCTGGTGAAAAGAAACATGCTACAATATACATATATATAGGATCATTACTAAATCTCGAATTACGGAATCTCAAGATTCTGAATCCCGAAGACCAGAATCTCGAGATTCTGTAATATCGAAAATAAAAAACAAACTTTTTTAAAGCATATGCAGGGGGCAACCCCTGCACCCCCCACACACCCTGCGACTTAAATATACCAACTCCGGGATCGCACCATAGTGGAGTGAACAGCAAAATAGTGCCATGCAGAGCAAAACGGAAATTTTGCCATCAGTCCACTGTAGTACAATCTTGGAGTTGGTATATTTAAGTGCAGGGGGTGTGGGGGTACAGGGGGGCTTTTTTTTCATTTTTGGTGTGTTTATGTCCTTTGGTTATCTGTAGATCATACTATGCTATATTTGTAGTAGTAGCTGGTTTTGTTTTAGAAGCATTATCATTTTTTATTTATTTATTTTGAGCACAAGGTACACTTTTACCTGAACTAAATGAAATGATTATAAGGCACAAATGCTACCCAACTAGCAATCTTCTTTATAGGGTGACAAAAGATGCTTACTGTCTATAATCCAGCAGAGACCCCTTTTTGGATAAAATCGTTTAGTGCATATTTTTATTTATGCCTGGAATTGACAGAGAAGGTTCTGTTCCAGACAATGCAGAATCAGAAACATCTGAGTTCTTATGCATTGTAGAATGTTGACCTTCATTTCTTAAACTTTATTTTGTTAGGAGAACCAGGCAAGATAATAAAATCTGGATTGTGCAGAAAACCAATAGAAGCTAATAGTCACTGAAACACAAAGAAGCACATTCAAAATCCACTTGATTACCTACAGACAAGTATTAGAAGTGCATATGCATTATATGTAAGAAATGTGCTTGTGAACCAAGAAAAATGGCAGGTTTTGAAAGAAAAACTACTGATACAAGGCAATGCGTGAAACACTAATAAAGTTTTGAGAATGGCAGAATGATTTATTAGAATATGATATTTCAAGTTGTATTAAATAATAAAGCTGTGTATTATAGAAAAACATTATAAGTGACATAGTTTATTCAACACTAAAAGAGTAAGGCAGACAGCATAATAATATGCAGTAATGCATACAAAATCATCCCAGTTGTAAAATATAAATTAGTAAATGTATCCGGTCATTCATCAGGGAATATTAAGGCATATGGCTCTGACAGGCCAAATGCTGCAGTAAATGTAAATGTGTTTTTTTTGTTTCATAAAGACATTTCGAAATAGAAACTTTAAATTCAAGTCGCACATTTATGTATGTGATTCTTATCCTGATTTTCATTAAATCCAGTGTCCCTATAAGATGGATTATGTAGGTTCTAACATTAAGAATGTTAAAATGTAAGTAATGAACATATTTCTTAAAACAAATTAATGTTAGACACGTTGGGATGTTAGTAGCACATTTGCCAGAAGAACATAATACTTATACTAATGAATTATTGTTTGTGAAGTTAGACGCAATTACTTTTCTTGTATATAATCAGAGCAGAAATAATACATGCAAACAAGCAGTTATTTTTTTGACAGTTTTGAGAATGATGTAATTGCATAATGGGATGCTAAGTCATAGAATACAAATAGTGCAAGCCGAGAATCATGGTTTCCATTGAAAAATATTTGAATTGGTCAAATTCAAACATTGTTTTTCAAAATGGGTGACATCTACACATCCAGCTATCTATCTATCCACCCATCCATCCATCCATCCATCCATCCATCCATTCATCCATCCATCCATCCATCAAACCATCCATTTTCTAAACTGTTTGTCAAAGTGAGAGCCATGGTGGTAGCAAGATGATCAGGCTGACGAGGCTTTTCTGTCACAAGCAACAATCACCATCTCATTCTGTGGGATTGCCAGGTTTTTCCACATAAGGCCAGGAATACAACCCCTCCAACTTGTCCTGGGTCTATTCAAAAGCTTCCTTCCATGGACCATGCATGCTCTGGTACATTGTCTGTAGGAATAACCCAAGGGGCATCCTCATAAATTGCATAAACCACCTCAGCTGACTCCTCTCAACATGAAAAGCAGTGTCTGTATCCCAAGCTCCTCCGAGGTTCCTCAGCTTCTCACTCAAAAGTCTGGACTTCTAGTTAGCATAAAATTTGAATAACAAATAGCACATAACTCTTTCCTCTTCCAGAAGGAATGTGGGATACTGCTCAGAAACACATTTAAAAAGCATATAGTTACAAAAATGGTGGAAAATGTAAGCATATCTTCAAAGAAATAGTGTAAAATCTGTAAACTTTAATGGACAGAATTACAAAATTCTGCCACACTAGGTCATTTATTTTTGTTTCTGAAAATTGAAGATTTAAGATGTGTGTCCCCTTTCTTTAAATTATTGGTGCCACTCATACGTTGGTCATGTAGTGTGGTTTCCTGTGTACCAGACAGCTTCAAAAATCATGTGTGATGAGGAGGGAGTCAGAAAATTGTGTGAAGGTGTAACGCAAGCCTGAAAATAGAGACATACCTTCAAAAATAGGAACATCTTGTGCCGGGGTAAATCAGGTCTGAAGATAAGAATGTTCCTCAAAAATATGAACAGTTGAGAGGTCTGGTTACCATGAAATGGGACCTCACTACCGCTGCTTATATCTGTAATCATTTCCTCTTAGCCACTACCCAAAGCACATGACCTCTGGAAAGAATGTAGACACAGACTGAGCAGTAAATTGTTAGCTTCATCCTATGATAATTAGAATTCCTCTAGTATATACATTGAAGATCACAAGTATTTGTGATTTACATAACATCATTTGCAAAGAAGAATAAAAAAACACCACCTTCACATCCTCAAACTTGATACTGTCTGAACTCTGATGTGACTTAATAGTCAGTTAATAAAAATATCTGAACAAGGACAAAGTTGCTGTATTGCCACATGACAAGGACAACATATATACTGGTCTCCTGATTCAAATGCTTGACTTTTAGATGATGTTTCCTTTCCAGAAACCTGGCATATACTTTTCCCTGGAGGTTGGGGAATGTGGTCCTTTTATAATTCTAATGCATTCTCCGGTGCCTAGTTTTGGAAATAAAAGCCACCACCTTGCCATCCAGTCCAGGAGTACTGTTCTAACCTTTCAGACATCACTATAAAGGTGTAATATGCATGAAATCTCAACCATGCCCACTGCCTTCAGCATTTATTTCTTAATTTCATCCACCACTGCAGCCTTGCGACAGCAGAAATGTTTAACTCATTCACACCTTTAAGCTGTCAGTTAATAATTATATATATAGCTTACTGTCTTTCTATTCCAGTTCCATCCTTTTTAAGCAAACTGCTACCAATTTCAAATGACTAAGAATATGTACTCTTCTCTAATATCAAAGGCATCCTTTGCAAATCACTGGAAACAAACAAAATCTACTAGGTTTGCTTATGCATAATGTGGATATGTACCCTGTCTGACACTAACTGAATGTCATGAACTTTGATTTATATTTGCTGTATAGATGAAGAGCAGCTCTAAACTGAGTGACTCTCTGAGGTGCTAGGTCACTGTCCTGCTTACTTCTTTTGTATACATGCATTACTGCAATCTATAATACTGTTTGGTCTTTTGTATCATCTTCTCTTATTTTCACTTATTATTATTATATCTGCACTGATATTTCCCACCCCATTCATTCTCTGCACTTAGGCTCACTCTACTACCTACCCTTCCACAATACCCAGACACCCCAAGCACACCAGATTTAAACCTAACCATCTCCTTCCACTATATACATCCCCACTTGTTAAAACACATCTCCAAATTTCCTTACCTACCCCTTCACCAGCAACCTATCTCTACCAACATACTTCATATTACCTCCCTCCCACTACAAATCAAGTTATAATCAAGCTCTCCACTCCTGTCCCACATCTTTCTTGTCACTTTCACTTACCTTCTACCCACATATAACATGTCTGCACATAAATCCCATCTCTCAGTTTGAACACTACCTTTTCACTCACGTTCACATCTGCATACTTCACTGCCATCTCCAACACTCTATACTGATTCTATACATGGTTTTACCTAAAATTAATGCCCAAATCAACATCTCAAAGCACAGCACCCTCCCTCTCCATATAAAGCTACTCTATAACATTTGCGCTCCCCTTTTCCTATAACATTAGCTGCATTTCTTTAAGTAAACTTCCTCTCTGAAACTCCTCATATAGTTACTACTCCTGCAAAGAATTCCTGTATACATATCATGTCAACCTCTCAAAACATGTTTATATTTCTTTCTTCTTTTTCCCACCAGTACTCTCATTGGCAAAGTACACATCTCTGCTTTACCCATCTTCATCTTCTCTTCTATCCTATCCAGGTAACCTCATAAAAATCAAAACCAATCACATTGCCATTTCCCATTGCTGCCAACCATGCAGTCTTACATCTATATACAATAAGCTAGCTTAATCAACTCTCTAAACTTAACAAACTCAACCTATACCTCAAAATTAAACAAAAGCATTTTCTCCAGCACCAACTATCCAATCATCTGTTACTTCTTTGTGGTGACATACACCCAACCCAGGTCCAGCATCATTATCTCTAAGTTAAAATACATCCACCCAACACTGTACTATCAACAAACCCTAAAAACTAACATGCTCCTAAGGACTTTACCTGTAGAATGTATTCCTGTACAGCATATGTAATAAAGTTACAGAATTCTATGCATGGATAGCTCAACAATCACTCATCCTCACTGCAGCCATAAAAGCCTGGTTACAGCAAAAAGTAAAAAAAATTAAATCTTTCCTCCAGGCTACAATATTCTAAGAGTAGATAGACCAAAGAGAAATGGGGGTGGAGTGGGCATCATCTACCAAAACAACTTTGATATAGCCCTCCACCCTTTGCTCCCATCCTCCATTAAATAAGACTGAATTTCTCATGCCTTGTCTCAAACTGAAAAACCAGAAGTCCTTCTTATGTATTTCATATAGATAGATGGACAGATAGGTAGAGAGAGACCTCCTGACAACAATACTGAAATAGCAGTAGAATTCTTCTTTTGGATTACAGCCAACATCCCATATACTAGTAGACCTCAGTATTGACTGACAAACAATTAACAGCAAATCCTCAAACAATGCACTAAACCTATATGGTTTCACTCATTTCATCATCACACCCACTCAGTACAACAAAAACATCAATATAGACTCCATCATTGACTAGATTTTGACCAACTCTCCACCAAAAATGAACTCTAGTGTCTCCTATTCTTATACCTTCAGTAAACCCCTGCCTACATTTACAATCATAGACCACACCATCACACTAAACAATATCTCCCCAACCAAGCCCAAAATCTTACCAGTTTTAATAAGGGAACCTTCATCTCAACTTTAAAACTCATTGACAGGAAAACCACTACTCATGCTCTCTCTAGATGAAGTAGTAACCATATTCAGTACTACATTTCTGAACTTAAATATCCTTGCCCCTGTCAGAAGAAGAATCAGATCATATGCAGCCCCTGGCTGTCTAGGGAAACAAAACAACTAATGAAAGAATAGGATAAGAACTGGAAGTACTGGAAAAGTTCAACACTATCTGACACCTACTAAACTTTAAGCAGTTCAGAAACTTAACTAACCAAAATAAATCAAAAACAGATAAAATAGTCCATTATATCGATATACAAAATATCAAGCTAAAGAACTCAAAATGTTCTGGAATTCCATTAAACAACTTTTGCATCCAAGCCACATAAACTAACCTTCTCCTTCCCGAGATGCTGATGCAGAATGTATAGCCAACAAATATAATCAGCATTTCATACAGGTAGTAATTCCTCTGATGCAAAACTCCACTCCTGCTACAGTTAACAACTCACAACCAAACGATACTCCTCATACATTCTTTTCTTTTAATCCAGCATCAACTTTGACTAACAAAAAAACTACTTGCACAGCTAAAACCCACCATATTTGCCTCAGATAACCTCCCCTTTGAATTCATGAAAATTGCAGGAGATGCTCCAGCATTTCCAGTCTCTATACTTGTAAATTGCTCCATAAAAGAAAAGCATGCCCTTACTCTGTGGCAGAACTCTTATATTCTTCCTCTGCAAAAAGGTGGCAATTCTTCTGACCTCACCAAATGCAGACCAATCACTATCATATCCCGTACATCAATAATATTAGAAAACTGCATTCACTCCCAGCTCCTTAAGTATCTTCTGGGCAATAATCTTCTATCTCCAACATAACATGGTTTTCGGCCATACCACAGTACCATCACAGCCCTCCTCAATTTCACATCCTCCACACATCAAATTAGAAATACAGGTCACCAAGCATCTGCAGTTTTCCTTGGCCTTTCCAAAGCTTTCAGCACCATCTTCCATACTGTTCTCATTCATAGGCTTTCTGCCCTTGAACTTGATATCATCTCCCTCTCTTAGCTTGAAAGCTATCTCATCAGGAGATCTTAGTCTGTCAAATGGATAAATTCTTACTCCTCCTTTCTCCCCTGGATAGAGGTAACCTGTAAATGGTTCATCTCCCAGGCCCATGCTTACACTTATCAAGGGTATCAGAACTTGTAAGAGATTTTTAATGTATGGCTAGGCTTAAAAAGTTCCTTGTGGTTATTAGCCTAGTAAATGCCTATGAACCTATGAATCCTGTTATTAGTAGGTGTCCCCCAAGGATCCATCCTTGGGCTACTTCTCTTCAGTATATTCATAAATGGCCTCCATAGAGGTAACAAGCCTGCCACCATCATGCAGTGCTCTGCCACTAACCTAAAGAAACTATAATAAATCATGCAGGAATCCTTTACACATATTGAAACATGGCTCTCTGTTGCACAATTGTTTCTCAATCCCAAAAAATCAAAATGAATCCTATTCACCTTTAATAGCTCACCATATTAAAAAACATGTTTTATAACATCCCCAAACCATACCCAGACTGAACTAGTATCCTATATAAAACTGCTAAGAGTCACTATCGAAAACCTAAAATTTGATATCCACATAAGGGAAGCAGTAAAAAAAAAAAATCATTAAAAACTTAAGAGCACTGTACCAGATCAAACTGTATCTCACTCCAGCAGCCAAAAAGCATGCAGCTTCTACATTCCTTCTCCCAACTCATCACTATGATTCCATATTATTGGTCATCATAGTATCTATGAGTCTAGAGCAATGCTACAACAAAATTATTAAATTCACCACTAATAGGCACAATAAATACCACCATTGCTTAGCCCTGAAACAGACATGGCTAGAGTTTCACTCTTTATTTTTTCCCAGCTAATGTTTGCACATAAACTCCTTATCAGATCCGATCAATGCCTAAGCTTCACTGACACCTCCTTATCCGACTATTCATTCTTCCACTGCTCTTTTCATAACTACGCCACTATACCCTACCTGACAGACTACTCAGAACTGTCCTATGTGGATTTCCTGCAGCTCTGTGTGTCAAGTTCTGATTATTTAGAAATGCAAAAACATGCACTATAATGTTTGTATATACTGCTACTGACTTTCTAAAAATGCAGCTGTATCCACTGCATTAACTATTACTGGTATGTATATCTGTGTTTCCTAATTTTATTGATCTACAGTATGTACATATTATTGCAATGTATCTGTGCATTCCTTGATTGCTTTGTGTGCAGCTTTTCTCCCTGAGGGTCAGCTGAAAAGGGGTCACTTCTTTTGCCCAATCAGACTCTCCTGGTAAAAAATGCTAATAAATAAATAAATAAATAAATAAATAGATATATAAGGTAACAGATTCCTAACTGCTACTCTTGGAGCCCACAGTCACAAGTACATTTAATTGTGAAAAAAAATCTTTCAGATTAAACATGTAAAACAACTTTTCTTGCTGTAGTTATTAAATTTAAACCATTTTTCACATGTAAGATGCTTAAAAGCAACACTGAGTTATATAAATTCAGTACTGGAATTGATGTACATTTTAACAATAACACTATCTGGGGCCAACATTTCAAGTGTTATAAGCTTAAATGTGCCCACACAGCTAGTGCTGAAGTCGTGAAACAGAACTCCGTGATACTGACATGGCACGAGCTAATTGCTATAGTGACTTAATCTACTCAAATGGAAGGATTCCATGTCTGTTTCTTGCACAGCTTCCCCAGACAAGGGTGTGCCCAACAGAATCAATAGTTCCTCAAAATATTCTAGATTGCTTTTCTCAACATTCACTAACAAAAGTCAACTAATTGATTTTGTTATACAAAAATAAACTTTTCTTGCAATAACTACGACAGTGGAGGTGATTATATTATGTATCAAAGTGGATGATACATGAGGGGCTTTGAAACATAAGCCCAATAATGAACAAACTGTGGTTTTGTGAAATCATTTAAGTTTGTTACAGCTGTAACTTTCAAAGAGCAATTTACAGAGTTTACTTTAAATTTTATAGTGTACTAATACAAGTAATGCATTTAAAACACATGAAAATAAGAACGTTTCTGTGAAGTGTGTATTTCAAAGCAACTTACAGTAACAGCAAATGGATGGTCATGAATTAAATAAAGGAATATGCCATTTATATTGTTTCGGTCAGGCAAGCCAATAATTTGTATTATTTCTACATTTTCTATAACTGGGTTCAACCAATTTGTGGCTATATATAATTTCATTAGTAAACTAATATTCATAATTACAATCTTTTGAATCAAATTTATGAAGTGTAAGATGGGTATAATATGCATTGTTAAATATCATCAATTGAGTAAAGACCAGGGATATATATTTTCTAAGGAAAAAAGTTTTACTTAGGTTCTACTACAAGTGTTCGAGCCCCTCACATTCAAAACCCACTGCTTTGAAGCCAGGAACTTTAGCATCTTGTAGTGCCAGGTAGGCCGCTGCACAATCTCAATCTTAAATATGAGTTTGAGCAAGCAGCCATGGGGAGGAAGAACTGTTCATGCATGCTCAAACTCAAATATGAGTTTGGACAAACAGCTTTTGGGAGGGAATAGGAGTTAAGATTAGGGATTCTGAAGGGAGTTGTAAGGTTAGGTATTGATCAGGGAATTTAGCTTTGGGAGTTGAAGTTTTTGGATTAGGAAGCTGAAAGGGAGTTTTTGTGTTAGGGAGTGTTAAGGCATTTAGGTTAAGGAAGGGGATTTTCATTTTTGGTTTAACACACCACTGAAGGACTTTAGGGTTAGGGAAGGGGAGTGGAGGTTTAGGGTTAGGGACTAAGGAGTAGAGTTAGGAACTGGGTGACTGTTTTAGGTATAGGGTGTATATTCTGGTAGGACTATATTGATGCTGGAAGCACTAAGCAGGGACAGAAGATGAGGTTAATGGGAATTCAAGCACTTGCTTTTTTGACAAGAGGCAGCTAGCAGGTGTGTTAGCCCGAGCAGGTGTGTTAGCCTCTTCTAATTGCACATAGTAGTAAATGGCTTATTTTTCAAAGACAAAAATGAAGAAATAAATTGTTAAATATGTACAGGGGCAAAGCATTTTACTGAAGTATACTCTAAGAATATTGGGGTCTATATTATTTTGTCAAATGGCTATTCAGTGAATAGCCGTTCATCTAACACCTATTTAGCGAAGCATCTCTTCATCGAATGGCAAGTTTTAACTATGGCAAGCCAGCAGTTGGCCACAAAATCTGAAATTTGCCCTTTTCCTCACTACAGTGTGATCTCGGAGTTGGTATATTTAGTTGGTGGGGTGTGGAGAGCATAGCTCTCTACCTTGGCAGGTTTTAAATTTTATTTATTTATTTTTTTGGGGGGGGGGGTTCTTTCTGTTGGCCAACCGCTTATTTGCCCTACTAAAAATTTGCCGTTTGATGAAGAGCATCTTCACTAAATAGGTGTTCGACAAATAGCCATTTGACAAAATAATATAAACCCAAATATTGTGGAAGACTCATTATTTTCCTGTTTAAAGAAGGGACTAGAACTGATGGTAAATGAAAACTGATACAAAACTGTGTAGTGTATGTATACATGAAATTTTGTTTTATACTAGCATGCATGATAAACAATCAGCTTTGTGTTGGGAAAAAGGGGGGTTAGGATTAGGCAGCAGGAAAGGAATATTTTGGTTAGGGACTGAGTGGGGAATTTAGTTTGAAAGAGGAGGGTTGGAGTTTTAGGATTAGGGAGTGGGAAGGGAGTTTTAAGGCTAGGGAGTGATCTGGGAATTTAGGTTAGGGGTGGAGGGGCATGGAGGTTTAGTGTTAGGAAACGTGGAGTTAGACTGGGAACTGGGTGAGAGTTTTAGATTTAGGGTTTAGGTTCTGGTATGGCTGTGTAAAGTGTTGAGTGTCAGGCAGGCTATGCAGGAATAGGATGAGCAGGTGTGTTAGACCCTTTTAGTTACAGATAGTAGTAAATGCATTATTTTTTATATACAAAATTTAAAACATAAATTGGTAAGATAAATATATGCAAGACCAAGGCATTTTACTGAAGTATAAACAAGGGATTAAAACTGATGATAAATGAAAATTGATATTAAAACTGTGTGCATACATGCAGAGTTTTATTTTATACTAATGTAGTGCATGGAGCAAGGCAATTACACTCCAATATTTGGAAAAGACAAATCAATTAAGTGTCAGAGTTGTGCATGACCCAACTTTAACAAACGTTCTTTAACTTAAGCAACTTCTGCTTAAGTTGTTAAGGTTGGGTCTAACATATGGCAATAAATTCTGCCAGTACTGCCCAGGAAATGACAGTGGCAAAAATAAAAGATTTACTTTTGCCTGCTGTCCATACTGGTAACATGTCTTTAACTTCCTCTAAAAAATTAGAAGGTTGGACTCTCATTCATTTTCTGAAGAATACGAATTCTGAAACTCAACTGAATTTCATTATTTAGTGACTTCATAGGTTCATAGGCAGGTACTAGGCTATTGGCCGCAGGGCCTTTATAAGCCTAGCCAAACGGTACCCTGGCTTTTGCAACCCAAGAAAATAATTTTCCTGTGCCTCTGTCGAGCAGAGCGACAGAAGTGGTCCCCAGGATGAATTTCCTATCTCCCATCTAATCATCAGGGGTGCTAATGAGGAGCTTTGTTTGATATAGATAGGTAGTTTGTTCCAGAGTATGGGAAGTCTCTGGGGCAGGAATCTATCCCTCCAGCATGTTCTGTTTATTGTGGTGACAAGGTTTAGGTCCCTAGAGCGTGTAGCTCAGAGGGATTGGGATTTCTTTAAGTGGAGCATGTCCAACAGCTCTGGGTTTGACATAGCTTTGTATGTTAGGCAGAGATCGCCTCTGAGTAGGTGATATGCGATGGAGTAAAGTTGGAGTTTTTTGAGACGGTCTGCGTAGGGCATCTGTTTGAGGCCAATAATCCTCTTTGTGAGGTATTTCTGTGGCCTTTCCAGTTGTTGTAGATGTCTTGTGAGGTACATACCAAAAGGACCGTTGTACTCTATAATGGGTCTAATGAGTGACTGGTAGAGGGGAACAATGACCTCTTTTTTTCTGGATGAGAAACCTTTTGTGATGAGGTGTGCCACATAGAAGGATTTCTTGACTACTTTGGCGATGTGAGTATCAAAGGAGAGACTACTGTCCACCTGTGTCCCAAGGTCTCTTATCACACTTTCAGTGTTAAGTAGACTACCGCCTATGTGGTAGTTCATGGGTACAGAATTTTTACCAAAAGGGATGACAATGCACTTTTTGGCATTGAGCTTGAGGCCATGGCTTTGACACCAGGCATCTGTCTCAGTGAGGCCCTTTTGTAGGATATCCACATCGTTAGGAGTTTTGATTATGGCTCCTAATTTGCAGTCATCTGTGAACTTCATTAGCCAAAGACCTTCTGTGTTAGCCTGTAATTCAGAGAAGTAGATACCTAACAGGAGAGGACCCAGGACTGAACCCTGTGGTACTCCACTTGTCACTGGTCTGAAGTTGGATTTGGAGTCTGCTACTTTCACAGTGTGGGTTCTGTCAGTGAGCCAGTTGGCAACCCATCTTGTGACATAGGGATTTAAACCTAGTTTAGTGAGTTTATCTATAATTCCAGGGTGGGGGATGGTGTCAAAAGCCTTGGCAAGATCTAGATAGGCTGTGTGAACCACCTTACCCTCATCTACGGCTTTGGTGACCACTTCAAAGAAGTCTGTCAGGTTTAGGAGACATGATCTGCCTTTTACAAACCTGAACTGGGTGGGGTCCAGAGTTTGGAGATTACCAATGTCATTGTTTATAAGTTCCATGATGATACGTTCCATAGCCTTGCAGACCAGGCTCATCAGGCTAATGGGGTGGTAGTTCCCAGGGTCCATCGTGGCTCCCCCTTTGTCAGTCCTCAATGGCTTGTCAAAAAAACACAGACTATATGAATATATGTGTTCTTGGCATGGATGCCAAGTGTCACCTGTCGAACTTTGCCCTTGAGGTGAATTTCTTGGCATCCATGTCTCAAACACATAATAAGCAAGTTATGACTGGCGTTCTGATTATAATCCTCTGTATTAATAATTAACAAGTTTTCGTAACCAAGAGTATTGGCTTTTAATATGATTACTTTGACAAAGCATAAAAGAAATAAAATGAATGCAACCCTTTTTGATTTTTTATTTGCTTTTGATTTTATACACAGTTTTTATATGTCTAGTGTTAGTTTATGCAGAATAATCTTACAAATGTATCTTAGATTTTACAACCAGAGTCAGTTCAAAAAAGCAGCCTCTTTTAGCACATGAACTACTATGCCATGATAAAAAAAATATTTTTATGTACAAATCAATGACCTCTGCTCTACATGTAAACAGGATGGTACCAGATCAATAAACAATATTAGTCTGTTTAGTAATCAATATGTTTATGAGGGATTTAGGTGTAATGAACATCATATATCACAGTTACAGTCATGGCATTTGCAGCCCATAAATGTATATTGATTCTAGGCTAATTACTGTGGCAATGTAGCTATAACTCAAGAAGTCTTCTGATTACATGTGCATTATTAATTTCACTACAAATATTGGCTAAGCATTAATTATAAAAAATATTCTTTCTTTGAATCTTTGTTGGGTCAGAATCATTTTCTACTGCTGAAATGCAATTTGAAATAAAAAAATGCACAAAACATCATAGAAAGCATATGCACATTTTTATGAAGAAATTAATAGTGCTTGAAATATACACAGAGTAATAAGAGACTCATATGTGTATAGAACATTATTTCTTAAATGGTGAGGCTAGCCTTCTTGTGGAGGCCTGAAACATATTTTCAGGATTTAGGCAAGTCTGAAAATGTTAAGCACTTAAAATATTAATTGTTTGGTAGTGCTTTGATGTCAGATTAAGGGTAAATGCAGAAAGCTAAAACCTATGCATATTGGTATTGAATTTTAAATCAACAGTAAGTGAGCACCCCCTTCCGGTCAAATGGACTTTTGCTGAAGCATATCTTTGTTAAGCAATGTTACTGAGTTACATGTACATTGCCCATAATGGATTTGTATCAGCACACACAAAAAAAAATTAGTTAAGGCAGTAAGTTGTTTATTATTTCTAGTGTTGTGCAAGGAAAAAAGTGGTGTATTACATATACTGAGATTAGAAACAATGAATATTACAAATATTTCTCTTGCTTCATTGTTATTCCTTTTTCTCAGTGTTATTAGATGCTAACCACACTGTATGGTTGATATTGGACCCAGGAAGCAGTGAGGTTAAGGAAGTTTGCTCTTATCCATTGTATTATAAAATGTTACTGATAGTATGAATAAATTCACAAGCGATGTGGAGGGAGCACAGGACTTCCCACCCATGTAAAAATGCTATTTTTACTTGTTTCGTCATTTTTTTTGTTTTGATTATTCAATTCTTCATGAATTGCATTAATCTTGATTGTGTGTGTGTGTGTGTGTGTGTGTGTGTGTACATTTGTGTGCCTGTTGGAACAGTCTTTTTTGAATGGGGAGGTCTGGAGAGGCCCAAAGCACTTGTTCAATATCTAGAAGATGATTTAAAAGATGACCATGGAGTTTACTGAGATTTGAGGGTTCCTCACTTGTAAAAGAGTTCTGAGAGATGGCTCTAGACCAAGTTGCGTTAGGTTATATTTATTCAGTACCTGATTATCTGCTCTAACTACACAAACATGTGATGACAAAACAAACAACAAACTTTAGATGCCTGCGCCTTTTTGTTTCTTTGTGTCAGGGTCAGGGAAAATGGCAGTTTTGGGAGTGTCTGATTGATTATCTGGGGACATGGCTACTAACTCGATTAACATAATTATATAATGCCCCCACTACAAACATTGTCCCATTCTGACTATACAATGACCCCACCACTCACTTTCTCCCATTCTGGTTGGTTGCACAATGCCTCCACCAGACACATTCTCCCAGTCTGGTTATAAAATACCCCTGCCATACACATTCGCCCATTCTGGTTACACAATGAAATCTCTACAATCATTCTCCCAATTTGGTTATACAATGAAATCAGCACACACATTCTCCCTTTCTGATTACACAATGTCCCCACCACACACATTCTCACATTTTGATTATACAGTGTCTCAGCACATGCATTCTTTCACTCTGGTTATACAGTGACCCACCACACACAATTTCCTATTCTGGTCGTTCAATGTCCCCACCACACACATTCTCCCATTCTGGTTACACAATAAAATCACCACACTCATGCTCCCATATTGGTTATACAATGCCCCCACCAGACATGCATATCCTTTCATTCTGGATATACATCTCATTCTCTCTTTTCTTCGAGGCAGCAAATATATACAATGTCCAACACCCCCTTCCATTCATTGCAAGCTGCTCTTTTTTATCATGAAAGCACTTTAGCCTGCTTTTCTGTCCATCCATGTGGTTATTATGTTTGTCTGTCTTTTGAACCTGCTTCACTGGCACCGGCTTTTCCATAGAAAAAGCATCATAATGATAATGTATTAGTTTGTCAACATCCTGTTAAGTGCAAAAACAGCATTTGCTTCACATTTGCCACCATGTTTACCATGAACACCATAGTGATCTTTACTGCAGTGCTCTTGTGCTGTATTCTGCCCTCCCCAAATAACCACACCAAGCTGGGTGCTATTCAACCAGATTTTATCCACATTTGTGGCAGACATCAACTGAAATTTACATTCATACTGCTACTGATTACAAACACAAAACACAAACTCCCAGTGGGCGTGGCTCATTACATCCGAGTGATGTCTCCAGGTGCATCTGCAGTTACCTCCTACTGCGCCTCTAGGCGTCAAATATTGCGTGTTCATATTTACATCAATAATTCCAAAACCATGCTACATACAAGGTATCAGAATGTTTTATCTTGAAGCATACATGATGGCAAACACAATTGTATTCATATTTGACCTATGTCAATGACTATTTGTTAGAATTGTAAGGTGATAACTTCATTTTTTAAAGGCAGAAGCCACGCCCACTGGGAGTTAAAGGTACACACTCAAAAGAGCTGTACTGGAGGGAATGAGTTAATCCATTCCTCCTGCTTTATACCACTTGTTCACCTGTTCTCTCCCTCTGTCTCTCTCTCTCACCCTACTCTGGCCTCTCTGTGCACCTAACTGAAAACTCCCCCTTTCCATGGGGTTTCAGCCCAGCCACTCCTGCCTGCTACTCAGATTCCATGAGAGAATTTGGAAGTGGACTGTAGGACACATTAATTTGTCTCAAACTTCCTTGTGTTGTAGCCTTCCCTTTCCAAATAACCACAATGAATTGTTGGCCATTTGATGTGGCTTTGTTTACATTAGCAACAAGTACATGTTCAAACTTACATTCGTACTACCTAATATTTTAAAGTCAAAACTCATAAGGAATCCACATACCAAATCTAGTGTCCGCATTTTGGTAATTTGAGATCAGGTTTACCACTTGCAATATTTATAGCATTTAGTAATTCATTTGCCCCTCCCACCACTCTTACTACCTCCTATATTCCTCAAATTTCAACTCAACTTCTGTTGCAATTAATAATCTAACATTTGTTATCTCTCTAGGCCATTTTCATACCTGTAGGCTACCATATGCCAAACTAACCAAGTGAACATATTTCTCCAAACAACTGCAGCTGCAAGAAACAAGTCAGTACGCAAAATGCCAAGTTCCAAAAGCCAAAAAAAAGAACAAACACACAGGAGAAGAGCAAATCTCAAAAATCTCTTTTCTTCTTAAAACTTCTCTTTGCAAGTGGACAAGTCCCCTCTGCACCCTTCAACTTACACACATACCAGCTTCAAGATTATCAGACCTCAGAGAAATGGGAATATTCCAAGAAATGGCATCTAAGATTTACTATATGTAAGTATGATCTTTTGACCATTCAGTCCCCATTTTTCAGGATTTACTGTAGCAGGTCCCACCATTTCAAGAGGTTACCCATTTGATATTATGTAAAACATGTATTTCAATGTAAGTAGTACTGAAGTCCTTCTGTGTCGCTCATCCTAGGTTGCCACCTAAATGGAGGAGGAGAATGTCATCTTCTTTGAGGGTCTAGCCATTTGATATAATGCCACTAATAATTAGCCCATGTCATCTCCCTGATCCTATCACAGCGTAATATATGACATAACCAGGCTGTGCTGTCTTCCACCTGTCCTTGCCCTTGAGTTTATTCAGTTGGTGAAAATAACTTATAAACCAGAATAAAGTAAAATATTCACCAAGGCACCAAAGTTCACTTCAAACAGAATCCACAGGTACCACCAAGGATTGAATATCAGCAGTTTTCTTTGAAAACACAGCTTTAATGAAAATCAACAAAATACACATACACTCCAGGCATTAACATCTCCTATCCAATACGTTTTAGTTTGCAAGTTACTTCATCAGATGCGGACAGACTTATGAACCATTCCTTTTATACTCCCTCTACTTGGTGAATTGAATCAATTACCCAATGAAATAAAAATTTTAATTGGCAATTAATACAGAATACAATAAATTTAAAGTGAAAGTGACTGTGTGCATATACAACCTTCTCTGAATGAGTAGTACATGTACCACCATTTTTCTTGTTAAAAACCATGTTACCTAACTTAACAGTGAAATTATCCCTCACCTTCTATCTGAATTTCAAGACAGATCCTGCCTGAAATATAAAGTAGCTACTTTAACTTTCATCCTAATGATGTTAGAAGCACCCGAAACAAGCTGCAGTTGCTATCATATGCCTGCCACCCTGAAAACAGCATTTTTATAAATGGATTACAACTTTTAGTAGTAATTTTAGATTTATTTGGGTCATCATTAAACATAATTGGACTATTTTAACCAGATCTCCTGACAAAAAGCCAATCATGCTATTGAGATATGCTCTCATTTTTAATTTTTAAAGCTTAAAAGACAGAGACAGCAATAAAGGAGCCACTTAGCATGAAGAAAATTTCATGGATGTTACAAACTGAAACAATGCCCTAAATTATTGACAAAAATACACCTCTATCTCACTAAGAATAAATGTTTCGCTTATTATCAACAAAAATTGGTGAAAAAAATGTCAGTATAGAAACCATATAGAGGAACGGTATAAAAATCTATATTAACCTATATGCAAACTTTCATGCGTTCTTGTTATGTTATCAAGTATTCTTCAAATACTTGATAAAGTGCATGACCACCTCAAAGGTTACATTTTATTTAATTTTTTTTATACAGTTCTTCTAAATGATTTCTGAGCTGCCATTTCTTGTTATCCCTCAATTAATATACATGATTGCTTGATTAATTTGTAAATGGAGAAGAGTACAAGTATATTCAAGGACCCAGTTGACCTGTGTGAAGATGAAGCAATTTGGAACAGCTCAACTGGAAAGAGGATTGCCTTATTGTAGTGGGGAATGAAAAAGGTTAGTATAATGACTGCTGATGTTAACAATGCCAATGTCATGATAAACACAGCTACTGATGGTCTAGTCTTTACTTCAGCTAATGATGGTATTTGACTGCACACGATGCTGAAAATACAGAAACTGCATAGACAATCAAAAATTAGTACTGACATTGTAAGGGTCTCTATCACCACATCGAATGGTGATAAGTTCAAACGCCTTTTGTTTGAACCAAAAAGTCCGAAAGCACTCACCCGCGAAGTTACAGAACATCGATTTTTTTCCCAGGGAAAAAAATCAGTGAGCCGTCTTCGGGGCTTTGCTATTTCTTCCACAGTAGTGTGATCTCAGAGTTGGTATATTTAAGTAGGGGGTGAGGGGTACAGCCCCCACACATTGGGAGGAGTGGGGGTGAAGCCCTCCACTTCAGTTTGTTTTAAAGTTGTGATTTTTTTTTCATAGAGCAGCAATTTATTTTCCCTGGGAAAAAAAATCGTTGTTCTGTGTGTTCGCTGTTTAGGGTTTTCCGACTTTTAGGTTCAAACAAAGGGCGTTCAAACTAATCACCATTCGATGTGGTGATATAGACCCACATTGTAAGACATTAAAGAAATTGATGCGAGTGGACTGTGTGGAAACAGTACAGAAGCAGCAACAATATGACCTTTGGAGACAGACAAATGTGGTTACAGTCTTCAGAAATATAAAATGAAAAGAGAAATTGTGGACTAATATGAGCTCAGAAAAAGTTAATGAATGACTGAAATGCAAAAACTGTAGACTAGGGCAAGGTGCAAAAACTTATAGACATACAGAGGTCCTGATGGTTGGAACAGGAGTGCAGGAGTGGCAGCATTTATTTTCAAGATCTTTAACAAAACAAAAGCTTTGATGCAGGATGACACATATAATGCTTTTTCTTTGGAAAATAATCACAGAATAGATAGAGTAATAAAGGTACAGTGTGCCTAATTACCAGTTATTATTGTGAAATTCATTAAGACATGGGACAATCTATCTTTTCAGCAGCTTTACAAAACAGAAAAAAATGTGTACAAAGTACCTCATCCATCTACTTTTTTTTTTTTTAAGATTTGCACTTTGGTACTCTCGGCAGAGGTAATCCATTAGACCATTATGGAATATTCTGTTAGAGGCAGTTTTTACTTATCTTTTGTTTCTCCCTACAAAATTACATGCTGTTTAGAAAAGTGTTTCTCTGATGGTTGACTTACTTCAGGAAACTGAAGCAGAATGTTGAATCTTTGAGGCTCTCAACTCTGTAGCAGCTCTTACTAATCTAAGCTTATTCTCCTCTTAATAGATATTCTCATGAAAAGGTGTGACATAAAATGTAGGATTTTTTTTTTGTCCTTTATTGTATGGAATGTTTCATTGGCTAATGTTTTATTTCCTTTAAGCATTTTCTTTTTTATGCTAATAAATGTAAACTGAAACTATTATGACATCTGATTTCTTATCTCTTATGTTTTGTTTTTCTGATAGTTTTTTTTTCTGGGACCTAGAATAGTTACTAGATTTCCATAAAGGAGATAAATGATTATGTGATTTGGGTTTTATTTGGGTTTTATCTGCCAAAAAAACTGATGCTGAAGATTATCTGTTTAGTGGGGTCAAACATTAAGCACAGTGGGGTCACTGTTTGTGCAAAATCACTGTACATATTGTTAATGGGGAGTTTTTCTTTTCCCAGAAATGTATATACTGTCCTCATATGAGGAGTTATTGGATTGTTTGTATGAGGTTTGTAGTTAAAATTTGCTCATCACTTGTGAATGAGCACTGTTTTTGAGAACAATTGTGTGTTGAGCAATCATAGGGGAAGATAATTACCATTAATATCAACTGTATTATACATACAGTTTCAAGGTAGGGAAAATTATTATCCTATGTACAAAGGAGATAGGAATTCAACAAACCAGTTTGATTGAAAACAAGCAATGCACAGTATGGCAGACAATCCTTAAATTTATTCTTTCACATATAATAATTATCTAACTCAACAAATGAGGATGCTAGAAAAATAATTTGTGGTTCTTTCTAAATTATTATTTTTTAAGTATGGACATTTTGTAGGTCTATGAAAGAAATTGTTCAGAAAAGAAAACAACTGGAATTTAAATTGGATAGTTGTAGATATTTGGGTCAGAAAAAAGAAATATTAGGTTGGATTCATAAGGGTTACCACAAAGTGTACACTATGTGTATGTACACTTAGTGTAACATTTCTGAATGAATAGACATCAAAGGCATTGTGGTAGGGCTGTTTTTGAATTCAGAAAGTGCACACATAGTGTACTCTTTGTGGTAACCTTTATGAATCCAGCCTATTATTTATTTTATGATAAATTAGGAAACCAGTCAGAAAGCACTGTGAATAATATTTATTTAGGATCAACGTACACCAGATGGTCGTCTCTCATGGAAAAAATATAAGGCAAGACTAAGAAAACATATGGAGAAATATTTCGTTGACATTTATATGTGAAGTGTTATAAGAATATCCAGAGGACTGATGAACAAAAAGACAAAATATCAAGGAAGAAAGCATTTATGCATTTGTATTCAGTTAGTATAGAAGAGGTTGAAAGTATAATAAATTAAAAAAGGTAAAAGTTCCAGGCCTAGATGATTTTCCAGCTGAGGTTTTCCAGACTGAGTAAATCTCTAAGCAATGTTTGGGGTTACTTTAGCTTTAGTAAATGTATACCAGCAAGAATCTCTTCTTGCTGCAGACATGATCAACAGTGTGTAACATCACCCCCGAAGGTGCAGAGTCATCTTCACTTTACATTTCATGGACTCCATGCCAGCAACTTTGTGGATCATTATGGTATTGAGAAGGACACCATTCAAGAAACTCTGGACATGTTTTTAGTCTCATTTGTAGTGTAGTGGAAGTCACGGACTACCTATCCCAAGAAATACTACACCCTAGTGGATACCAACATACGTGTGGCTTTACATATATTAGCTACAGGGACCCTTCAATGACCTACAGGGACGCAGTAGGGTATCTCAGGCACGTGACTTGGGAATACTGCATCAGTTTCTTAATGCCATGTTTCAGAATGTATAGGACCATATATGGTTCACTCATATCCCAGAGGGCAGAACCAACACCATGTGGAATTTCTATGATGTGACCCACTTCTCCGCGGTACTAGTGGCCATAGACTGTACCCATATTCAAATAAAGGTCCTACGTGATGAACTGGGAATCAGGTGTGGCAAATGGTGTTACTCCATCACCTGCCAGGTGGTCTGTAATACACAGGGTATCATCTACAATGTGTGCACGTTACCCATGAATTAACACAAATCTCATATATGGCACACCTGTGACCTGTACCAATGGTTTACAAAGGGTGACTTCCCACAGGGGCATCACATTGGTGTTACTGGAAATGCTATGAAACCCTGGTCCATGACACCCATAAAAACCCATGAAATTAAACAGAGCATGTTACAGCCATGCACAGTCACAAATGAGAAACATTATTGAACATGTGTTTGGGCTGTGAAGAAACACTTTTGCTGTCTGGATTCATATAGTGGTGCCCTGCAGTACTCCCTACCACATGTATAAAAATACTGTCCATGTATGCAATGTTGCACGGTATTATACTTAGGAAGCAGGTACATTTGGGTGGGCACTTTCTGATGCAGCAGCTCCCAGCACAAGAGGCAGCAGAGGCTGAGTCAGAGGAAGAGGCAGCAGCAGGGATGATCATGACAAACTGTGCTGTGACAATAGCAAAGAGGTAGCAACTTGTACATGGCTTTATAACACAGTATACTATACATAAGCAGATACACTACAGCAAAAATGATACATGCAGAGGAAACACCAGGCTATTCTTACCCATGAATAGGCTGGCCATGCTGAGGATCAGACAGGGGCAATCCAGTTACTAATGTACAAAGGGCAGTGCACAGTTATCATCATTTGCACAGGTGCAGAAGGGAGCACATGATGCATGTCTTTCACAGGGAAATGTGGGTGTGAGTGCTGAGGAGTATGAAAGTGAAAAGTGTTTTCTGTGAAATGTCAGTACTTGGTGGGCCATTAATGCTGAAGTGAGCTGGTGTGAGTGTAGGTCTACTGAAACACAGCCTCAGCAGTAGTCACAACACTGCAGCTTTGGTTTGCTGAACAGGTCCTTGGTATACATGGCAGATGGTACAGCAACCAGTGTACACCCCCACCTAAAAGAGCTGTTGTATTCCATGTGTCACAACCTTGGAGAAATGCTCATGTGCTGCATGACCTTTGGCAACACCTCCTATGAGATGTACCACCATGATGATGGCCACAGCCAGATGGATAGCATTTACTGGGAGAAGAAACCTCCTCAGCAGATGTTGCTGTGAAAATGCAACACAGAAGTGGGATCTCAGTCATCCATGGCCACATTGGCTAACAGCTATGGGTGTGGCAGATGGCTGGCTCTGTGGGTGGGCCCTCACTTCTGTTAGTGAACAGCAGATGGAACACATAAGACATGAGTGGCCACCAGTTTCCTTGAACTTTTCCCTGGGATTTTTTTTAAGAAGAGACATCAAGACTGGACTATTGATGGGAGGTGTGTACCCAAGAAGCTTGAATGTTGTAATTAAATCAAAAGGTGCTTCACCAAAGTGTTAGTTTAAGGGTGTACACACACAACAAAGTATTAGTTTAAGCGCAACCAGCGTATTGTACGTCTTTTATTTTTTGTATTTTCCCTGAACAGATTTATTTTTCAATTTAAATGTACAGGATATAGGTCACATTAAGTTTAAGGGTGTACACACACAACAAAGTATTAGTTCAAGGGTGTGCACACTTATGCAACCAGGGTATTGTACATTTGTTTGTTTTTCAATTGAATTGTACAGGTTATAGGTCACATTAAAGGTGGGAAAAGTTTTGAAATAATTTATTGTGGTCTCACTTTTTTACATCACAAAAACCTGGCATTTTAACAGGGGTGTGTAAACTTTTTATATCCACTGTACCTGTATTTTGCAATATTTGACAAACACAAGGCCGGATTTTTGTCAGGTCAAAAATGAATCATTTCACCGTTAGCAACATTTGATGCATCTCTGATGCTTCTTGGTGCTAGGTGAATTAATAATAAAGCTTTTCTATTGGAAAACTTGCTATGTTCCCACAAGACTGATGTTGTTATTGTTTGTGAAACATGGTTAAAGAACAATGACTGGGAACCAGGGTAGAAATGCTTTTACTGTGACAGAAATTCAAACAAAAAAATCAGATGGAGGTGCTATGATAGGGATTAAAAATTATGAGACCTGTGATTATTACATGTTCAGTAATAACATCAATACTGTAGGTTGTGTAACTGTGACATTAAAGACAACCCTGAAAAATATAACAATTGTGGGAGTGTGTGGACCACCAAAATCAAGTGCTGATAACTTAGAGTAATTCATACATTCCTTACTTGAAATACAAGAAGGAAGAATAATAGTGGCTGAGGGCTTAAGTTTACCAGAAACAGACTGGAATAACATTGATTCTACATTAGTAATATTTACAACATATGTTCAGGAGCAACAATTCCTTCAGATTGTAACAATGCCTACCAGGGAACGGAACATACTAGACATTGTTTGTAATCCTAAAGAAATTACTGTTACTTCATGTGATGTGTTACCACCACTGATGTGTAGTGATCATGGGGTTATAAACATTAATTGTTACTAAGTAATTCATCCAAACTAAAATCTAATCCAGTGCATGGAAGATTACTAACAAATTATATGGAAGCAAAAGACTCACTATATAAAACTAACTGGAGTGATGCGATCAGTGGAAAAACTGCAGAAGGAATGTGAAAAGCTTTCAAAGAGACATTCTTTGAATGCAAAAAAAATGTTTAACATCAGGATCGAGGCATACAACTTCAGGAGGATATATTTCCATAAGAATAAGATACTTAATGTGAGAGACAAAAAATATAAGAAATGGAAAAGAGGTCGAACTACTACTTTGAAAATGGAAATAATCTGCAGAGACAATATAAACACGGTGTAAGAAAAGATCAAGAAAATTTTGAAGAAAATGTATATATAGACATTGCACATAATAGGAAACCATTTTATAGATACACAATATATGGCAGGAATTAAGACATACAAATTGATAAACTGTGTGTAGATTCTAAAATTTATTCTCAGACACAACGGATTATACATATATTTACAAAATCTTATGCGAAGCAGTTTGGCTCCGCAAAGGGTGTGATAAATTGTCCTAGTGACATCCCAGTAACCTCAGATACTGAAATCAAATTAGATTATATTGAAAAAAAGCTATGCAAACTGGACCCAAACAAAGCAGAAAGAGGAGTCAGAATGAATAATAATAACCTGAGAACACTTCAACATGGACTTACAAGTACCAGTATATCTGTAATTTACTATATTATATAAATATAGGGAGATTCCTCAAGAATGGAGACATGCACTTGTTAAATCTGCCTTTAAGGGAAACAAACCCATAAGTTTACCTTCATGTTGTAGAAAAATAATGGAGAAGGTTATATTCAATAAATTATTGTCAGAACTGGAAAGGTTGGGACTTGAACCCATGTATCAGCATTCATATGTTGAAAATAGATTTATTGCCACCAGTAACACAATGTTCTATAACAATTTAATAACAGCTATGAATGAAAAATGTTGCCGATTTGTAATTTATAGAGATGAAGCCTCATCATTTTATAGGGTCATACACAAATCTCTGATCAGTAAATTACAGCAACTAGGCATTGATGTACTCTTGATAAGATGGATAGCTGCATGGCTTTCAAATGGGACATGTCAAGTATCATACAGCAATTGGACAAGTGATATCTGAGGTTGCACTCCGGGTATCTGACAGGGCTCTGTCCTAGGCCCATACTTGTTTAAATTGTATCTTTCAGATTTATATTTTTAATCTGGGGTGTTCTATAGTCTGAATGCAGATGACTTGAAAATGGTTAAACTGATTGCATGTGTTACAAATAGGGCATGCCTGCAAAATAACTGGATTAAATTGACCATTTGAGCACAGGAGAATACCTCAGAAATTAAGCATTTGAGATTTGGGAGACATAAATTAAAAGGTAAAAATCTTTACTACAGTACATAGTGACAGAAGCTGTTAATTCATTTAAGGATCTGGGTACATGGGTATATCCAGCTCTGATTTTTTCTAATATCAACCAATTGGTTAATGTTAGTTTTAGCACTATGTTGTTGTGTCTTTCGGCTTTTCCCGGTTAAGGGTCGCCACAGCAGAACTCCAGTCCACTAATGGCAGTAGATTTTTACACGCCGAGTTGCCAGCTCTGACGCACAACCTTCAACAAAGGTACACCCATTCACGCATGTCTCCACACAGAAGACGCTCTAGCTGAGAATCGAACAGGACAACATTGTACTGTGAGGCGGCAATGCTACTGCAGCACCACCACCGCAGTTATAGCAGTATACGTTGTATAAAAAGATTTAGAAAGTCTAGGAAATCAGAAATGATGGCATCATTGTTTGTTAGTTACATTAGACCAAAACATGAGCATGGAATTACAATACGTAAACCTTATAAGAAAACAAGCATGAGTAAACTGGAAAGAGTACAATGGAAATATACCAAGGGCAGCCATGGGTGTTTAAATTTAAATTATTATGAGAAACATGTACAGTGTCTCATATGGATATTAAAGAGGAGATCTTATTCAAGTATATAGGGCATTTAGAGACAACTACCTCTGGGAATGTTTGTGGTTATCAAAAAGTAGTTGAGAATCATCAGACTTGCTTAAGACTCTGTTGGAATGAGAAGTGTACTAATTGGTTCTCTCAGAAATTGGGTTGGGAGGGTGGCCTAATGGTTAAGGGGTTTGCCTTACAAACACAAAGTGCAGGGTTTGAGTCTCACAAGGGATAATTGGCTAGGCTTAAAATAACTCACAAGGGCATTTAGCTTAGTACTAGTGTATGAAGCAGCTTACACATGGAACAGACTGCCAAATTACATTAAAGCAAGTACTAATTTAGATATTTTTAAGAACAGCCTGCATAATTATTATAGGAACAACTGTTTTGGTATATCAGCAGCCTAGAAAGGCATTATTATCCATGCTTGAAATATCTGAATGTATGCATGTAACTCCAGAGCTGGTAGTTTCGTCAGCAGACCACCTGCAATGGCTGTCAGCTCCTATGCCAGATGAGCTGCTTTAGTTCTTCCTGCACTGATCATGCCAGTAGACTGTCATCTCAAATGACCATAGTTTCTATTTTTTGCCACTAATAGCATTTATTTCTACTCTTAGATCCTGTCAAGCATGCAAATGGAAGGTCTAATATGATCTTTCATAAGTCACCATCAACTGGCCATTAGAAGGCGGGCCTAAAGCAGTATCTCATTCTCTGCATGAGATGGCTTGAACTTTCAGTCCGCTTCGCACACTGTGGCATGACAATCTGAAACTGAAATGGAATATGCTTGTGAGAATTGTTATGGTCATACCCAACATACCCTTACACAGGTACAAAATCTGCAAGACACAGCTGGCGAGAACAACTTGCTATTGAAATATGTAACGATGACTACACACATGTAAAGCTCAAATCCCTGGAGGGGGAATGCGTGCACAGTCAGGATGACAAAGGGCTGTCACATCATTATATGGAAATGCTGCTCGCATCTGCACCTACCTTGAATGTGAATGGCTGGCTTCAATTTTTTCACTCACAGGACAGTGATCAATTGCTATCTTAAGCCTACCCAACCAAGTTGCAATTATTTTCTCTTCCCCATCCTGTTCATCCTGTCATTTTTCTGCCTTCACTGAACTGGTATGTTGGTAATCTACAGTTTACCCTGTAACTGCTGACAGACAGACATTGTTTTCCCCAGTATCTCACCCAGCCTGACACTAGATAATAGAGATCCCTAACCTGGTGTATAGTGTACTTTGTAAGTCTTGATAGAGAATTCTTAGAACATTGCTCCTGCTTCTCACTGCTGCTGCAGCATGTTCCTAACATTGAGATACACAACCATGCATTTACACGAACTCTACCTTGGTTTCAGTGAAGTAGTTTATTGGGAAGTATCCTGCATGGACCATTCCTGCAAGGCCCTCTCTCATAGCTCTCAACCACTCAGCCCAAGAAATCTGGGCAATGCCTAAAATAATGGAAGGACAAAGACCCAAAAATAGGGACAGATTTTAAATACTGGTCTCATAAACTTGTTAGAACAACAAGTGTTGTGTTAGCATACATTTTTCTGAAGCATATGAAGTCTGAAACTCAAATGTTTGCCATTATTTCATGAATTTAATCCTCAGTGAGTTGCTAGAAAATCACAAATTTTATACAGAAAAGATTAAAAATATGAGGCAAAAATCTGGACATTCTGTGAAAATCTAGACAGTTGAAAGGTATGCCCTCTGCACTACCAAGGAAACCTAAAGTTAACACATCTACAGAACTATCAGCCTTCTGTATGGCCACATGTTCTTGTTTTACATATTTTCAGTTTCTTTTTTTTTAAGCAAGAAACATCTTGATTGAATTATCACTTATGACTTCATTGAATGTCTGAACACTTCAGCTTCTCTCGCAAGATGAATTTCTCGGCATCCTTGTCTGGAACACATAATAAGCGGGTTATGATCAGTGACCTGATCATAATCCTCTATATTATTAACATGTGTACTGCAATGTATCCTCTATATTATTAACATGTGTACTGCAATGTATCCTCTATATTATTAACATGTGCACTGCAATGCTCTGCATATTAATAATATAGAGGAATATTCTGTAGCTGCAGCACTGTAACTCTGAACTATCTAGCACAAATGTTGAGGATTGATTAAACTTAAGAGATTATGCTTTTTAAAACACCATTACTGCTAGGTGATTTCACTGTTTAAGGAACATGCAATTGACAGCGTTCATTTGAGCAAGTTTCTTAGGAGCCAAACTGCTCATTCATTGACTAGTACATTTCCAAAATGCACAAAGTTAAATTGCAATAGAGAAAATCATTAGTTCTACCAAAGGTACTTAACTTCACACTAAGTAATAATTCTAGGAGACAGTAAGTTTTTTTTTCAAAGATGTTAGGCTGATAGTCAGTATCAAAACAATCCCCTGCAGAAGTGCTGTTAAGGAGTTTCATCAACCATTTTCCCAATAACATAGTCAAATCATGATGAAGGACTGGTTATTTTTTTGTTTGTTTTGCATTTCTTTCTTGCGGTTATATTCTGTTTTGTACACATTATTGTTTTCTAATTCTTAAGTAGTTTTATTTACCTTCCACAAAGCCCAAACAAGACATAGTGACTGTCCACCTTATCGATATGTATTTTGGTTTACTTCTCCCTGGATAGTATCAGTGCCCTTATTTTGTCCTGCCCTCCATGCTAAAGCCATATTATGCTGCCATCAAGCGGCAGGCTGGGTAATAAATCCCCACTCAATCAACAACTATTTCAGCACAGTATTACTTGTATTATGGGATGCATTTTGCTGGATAAGGAGTGTTTAGAACAACACTCATTGCTGTGATGTTCTCTGTCATCAGCTACCCTTGGTGAAAGCCATGAAGAATCAAGACCGCACAAAAGCAATGCTGCTGACAAGTAGTTGCTCAGGCAAGTTGTAATTCAGCTGATCTTTTCTGTGAAACAAATTAGCCCAGTGGGATAGAAGTTTTAGCCGTGACTATGACCTAGGTGAATGAATATTAGCTAGCAGGCAGGCATTAGAGGAGTCAGCTGTGGGGGGGGGGGGGGGGGGGCAGTACCAGCTCACCCATTAAAGAAGAAGGTTGATGGGGGCATCACCTGGAGAAAAGTATAGAACTGCAGCTCCTGTATTATAGTCTCAGGGAGTCCCAGCCCATCAAGATGTGCATGCAATTGTAGCTTTGGATCATGTATATACAGAAGCATAGCAGGAACTGCACCACATTTTCTGGCCAGCACAAGTAATGTAAGAAGCATTCAAAGAAATCTTATTATTCCCCAACTGGATAACAAACATGTTTCTCAGCTTGTTCCTCCTCTTTTCTGTGCCCAAGGAACACCAGTGGTTAAGTGGAACAAACAGGCCAACTGGTGATGTGGTTTATTAATTGTTAAGTGTATGGTGGTCAAAATACTTGGAAAATAATAAAATACATATCTACATTTTTTATGAATATCCAATAAGGAAATTAGGTGCCTGTTGAAAGTCCAAGAACAGTAGTTGCAATCTTTTGAATAGTGAAAATTAAAGTGTGAAAAGGGAAACTATGTACCAAATCTGAAATTACAGTATTTCAGGAAACTCTTGTCTACTTTAAGATGCAGCAGTCTTGGAGTCTGTGTAAATAAGTAGCAGAGGCATGGTACGCACAGTCCCTAAGTTGGGGGATACAGGGGTCTGTGTACTTTTTGCAATTCATTTCCATGTTTTTTTTAATTTATTTACTCAGCTATATTTTTTAAATCACACTTTAATTTTCAGATCAAGACTCACATTTCCATATGTGGGCAAGGAAATCAAGAATGCCACTTATACAGTGTCCTTCCCTGACTCTAAAAAAGAATAAAAAAACATTGATGGTCAATATATTTATTTTGAAAAAGTTTAGGACTATTTTCTTAGTGCTTCGCCTGAAAGCTTCTATTATGTGTCGCGAAGTTGCTCAATTTTGTACTTTTAAAAGAAACTTGTTTAAGCATTAAGATTACCTTAAATTAACAAATGACATATATTCAGTTACAAGAGTTCTTACCACTATATAAATACATTCAAAATGATTGCCTGTTTTCTTTTGTTTAACTGTGTCATTTAATGTCCAGGAATGAGAATCACGAAGTGTTGTCTACATTGAAGATTATCGCCCCTTACTGCATCTTCTACAGCCCTGACATGTGAAGTACTCAGTCAGTTTTGTTACACTAATTGCTAGCTAAATAGCTGATTTTATTAATATATATGAGTGACACATCATATTTCCCCACCTTTCTTTCACCACTGTGAATTGTAGATGGTTTTCTAAGGTTTAATGAACCTTGCAGTAAATGTAGAGTGAGAATTAATCACACCATTTGTCAGCAATTCTCCTCTGACAGATCCCTGTTTTCAGGGTTTTAGAATAAATCATCATTAGCATACCTAAGTCAATATGAAATCATAAAAGCCTTTATTTATTCAAGCTAATTTCATAGTACATGTTACTTTCAGATCACTTTTTTTCATTTGTGGCACGCTATGATAACAAAACTTGATTAATAATGAAAGTTCATTATTATAAAAAAGAAATGTGTGGAACCTAGATGAGTGTTGTAATACTTGTAGTATGTCAGAAACTTTCTGTATAATAAATATGTGTTTTATTACTTATGTCGTGTATCATAAAATAATAGGAAATGAGAAAAAAAACTCTCTCTCTCTATATATATATATATATATATATATATATAATATATATATATACACAGATATATGTGTGTGTGTGTGTGTGTGTGTGTGTGTGTGTGAATATATTCATGTCTGTAGATAGTGGGGTTTGCCTTGGCTAGGATTTTCTTACAGTTTTTTTACTGATTTGTCTGTGTGACTTTTTTGCCATTTGGTTTTGATGTTATTTGGGATATTTGGCAGTCACCCTAATGTTATGGGCATCATGCTTGATTTTAAGCTCTGCGTTTCTAAAATAATGCTAATTGATCCACCTATGAGGTCAAAAAAGAGAATGTGAAACGTATTTCTACAGATAGTGGGTTTGGCTTTATAGGACTGAATATACCCATAAAGACATAAAATGTAAAATGCCATGGTCATTCAAAAGCCATATAGCTAAATCACTGTATGTTGCTAAGGGGTCAGTTGCAGCTATTCCAGGGCCTCCACTACAGGACGTTTAAGGTATTACACAGTGAAAAGTCTAGTTTGTCTGGCTCTTTCTTGCAGTTTTTATTGAATGGTTTGTCCATGTGACCTTTTACTCTTTAGTTTAAATACCTCTATCTACATCTATATCTATACCTATATTTATATTTATCTATTTTTCTAGGTATGTGAGCTATTTACTTTATCAGAAGCTACTTTTGTCAATGATTCAATCTATCCTGTTATGTATATGGAGATCATTGTACAATGGATATTAAGAGTTTTGTTCTATTCCCCACTTTTCTGTGATCTTGAAGTTGGTACATTTAATTTTATGGGGATATAGGGATGCAGTCTTCCACATACAGGAGCAAGGGAGCTTCCCCCTGCAAAAACTTTTTTTTTTTAGGGTTATTTTATAGACATTTTTCTCTGTACGGTGCCATTCTCTTTTTGTTGGTAGATCACAGTGAGTAAACATGCTTTTGTTGTTTAACACTGTTCAACTATCTCGAGTTTGGTTGTGATGTAGAAGTGTGTGTGTGTGTGTGTGTGTGTGTGTGTGTGCGTGTGTGCGTGCATACGCGCGTGTGTGTGTGTGCATGCATATGTACGTGTGTGTGTGTGTGTGTGTGTGTGTGTGAACATTTGGGGAAGATGTAGTGTGCTTGAGAGGTTGCACTGAATATTGGTAATGAGTAGGTAATGTAAAACCATAAACATATACAAATGTATGTGAAATTTTATTTACAAATAATAATAATAACAATACCAATTATTATTAATATTATTTATTCTTTTTTTAATGTTTAGATTCCGCCTTCCAGCTGATCTCAGGTTAATCAGGATCCCATCTGTGACCAAAAACATTTATATTATTATGATTTTATTTATTTTTATTTTACATTTGTTTATCAGGAAAATCCGAATGGACACATTTCCTTTTTTAGCAGAGGCCCAGGGAGAAAAGCTCCAATTAGAACAAAAATTATAAAAAACATAATTGTAACAAACAAGTTTACGAGGGTCAAGTAGAATAGTGTGCAACATGATACACACTCTAATGTTATACATACTGTACATGAGGACATTAGAAACTAGAAGAATTTTATACATACATAAGGAAGTTAGTCACTCAGAGAGATAGGTCTGACATTATAGTGTAAGCAAATATAACACTGATATATACCAGTATGCATTCAGGCTTCAAATGAGCAAGCCATATTTACATGGTTAATAACATTATAATGTTATACAATAATGAGCAAGCCAGAGTTAGAGAAGTACATTCATCATTTGTAAGTATATAATTGGGTACACTGAGTAAACAGAGGTATTACTGGCTATCACATGTGTTAATATAGAGAGTTATTTTAAGGTAAGTAACAGCTCGGGTATAGAATGAATGGTGTGAGGCAGGAAAGGCCTGTAGGTTAGACTGTGGAAAAAGTCTGCAGTAGAGTTAGAGAGGTGGCTGTAAAGATTGATATTTAGCTGTTAGTCGGGGGTAGTGCAAGGGCACAGCCATTTGCTAAGGAGTTTAAGCTTGTTTTGAATAAGCTAGGGATGCTGTGGAGGTAATGTTTGCTGGCAGTTCATTCCAGTTTTTTCCTATATAGTTTTCAAAGAGGGAATCACCTGCTTGATTTTTGGACATATGGGTCTTTATGTGATTTTTGTTGGTGGAACGGAGTGGTCTGTTGGTGGCATAGGGTTGTAGAAGTATTTGTAGAGCTGGTATTTTTTCAGGATCTGAGGGGATTTTATGGGCCATTATTAGTTGTATGTAGTGTAGGAGTTGGCGGTGTTCTAACCAGTTGAGCTAAGTGCAAGGTAGTTGTGTGATTTAGCTGGTAAGTTTGTGGCAAATCTTACAATTTTATGTGACAGGTTTCAAGTTTTTGTAATTCAGATTTCTTAAGATTAGTGAGAATGGGGGCTGCATACAGTAAGGTAGATATTAAGTGGGTTTGGGCAATGGCAATTTTGGTATTTTTGGTGAAGTAGTGTTTATTCCTATAGAGGGTACCAAGTTTTTTATGTACTTTTTACTGTCTGGGAAATGTGAATATCAAATTTAAGTTTGCAGTCAATTTCTACTCTTAAAAGTTTAGTGCGGGTGGGGGGGTTATAATGGCATTGTTAAGAGAGGCAATGTTAAAAGTGTTAGAGGGGAGAGCAACTTTATTGGAATAGAAGACCATAAGATTGGGATTTTTTAGGGTTTAAGATTAGATGAGTGTTTGTAAGCCAGGACTTCAAGAAAGGCTTTTTGTGTTAGATTCTGAAGTTCTAGTAGAGAGGGTGCAGAACAAAGCACTGTTGAGTTGTCTGCAAATTGAATGAGCAAAGCATGACAGATTGGTAGGTGGAGGTTATTTCTAAATATAGAGAATAGCAGTGGACCTAAGCAGAACCTTGAGGTACTCCTAGGGTTACTGGTAATAGGAGAGATAAGGTCTGTTGCCATGAGACTGCTTGCTGGGGTCCATTGAGGTAATCCTGGAACAAGGCAAGGGTGGAATTACAAACATTTAGATCAGAGAGAACATTTAGTAGTTTAGTATGTGAGACCATATCAAAGGCTTTTGATAGGTCCAGGAAGATAGAAGACACATAGCTATTGCTGTTCCCATGATAGTTGACAGTGTTAGTAAATGACATTAGTGCAGTTGTAAAGCCATGTTGGATATTTGTTAGAAGTTTGTTAGTAAGTAGGTAGTCAGTAACCTTCTTGTGAATTATTCTTTCTAGAATTTTAGATAGTGGTGACAATATTGCAATTGTATGATAATTGTTGAAATCTGTTGATGAGCCGCCTTTATGTAGGGGAATGATGTATGAGGTTTTCCAAATGGGAGAGATCTGGTTCAGCTATGGATATGTTGATTAGTATTGATATGGGGTATGCTATACCTTCTGCTGTTAGCTTTAAATATTCAGCAGGTAGGCAGTCTACAGCTAGAGTAGTGGGTTTACATTTTCTCAGCATTTTTTTTGATAGTGTCAGTTGCTACAGGTAGTGGGATGAAGGTGGATGTAATGTTTGGTGTGTGGATGGAGTGTTTGATAGTTGAGGGGTTTGATTTGTAGATAGTGCTAGGATGGCTTTGGTAAAATATTTGTTAAATTGAGTGGCAATAGTGCCTGAGTTGTTAGTAGTGGTGGGGGTGTACCTGTTTTGCCCAGCAGAAAGATATTGTTTATAGTGGACCAAAATTTTTGTGGGTTTTTGTGGTGCTTAGCTTGAATTTCGATGTAGTAAATTACTTTATCTATTCTAATTTGTTCCTTTGCTTCATTTCTAAGTTCTTGATAAGTTTGTAATGAGAGTTGGGACCTAGTTCTTTTCCAGGTTGACCAAGCCTTATCTTTAGTTCTAAGAAGTGCTAGTATTTCCTTTTTTAGCCATGGGGCACAGTTAGATTTAACATGTATATATCTGCTGGGAGCTTGAGAGTTTAGGATGGAAAGGAAAGTAGAGTTGAAATAGTTCATGGCTTGCTGTAGGGGTAGCTGTTTCAATAGTGTCCAATTACAGTGTTTAAGCATCTCTATGAGTCTGTTGGGGTTAAGTTGTTTTTTATTTCTTATTTTCACTGAAAGGAATGACTAGTCAGAGCTAGGACCCAGCTGCAATTACACTGTAGGTTGGAGGCCTTGCATTTAATCCCCAGTCCAGATTCCTACCATCATAGAAGGTCCAGGTGCTAAAAGACCTTGACTGTTCATAAACTGAAAGTGTTACTATGGCCAGTCAATAATGTTCAGTATTTACTGACCTTCTATGGGTTAAAGTGGTGCTCTATAAAATGCCCCTCCCCTTGCTTTAGGAAAATCTGCCAGCACTCAGTTGCAAAAGTTTTCCCTATGTCACATTTTGTCAACAATTTTACTTAATGGACCTTGATCCTATCCAGTTATGGTGAATACTTTGACCCTTCATGATTGGTAGGTAACACAAGGATTTGTTAGTGTGTGTGTGTGTGTGTGTGTGTGTGTGTGTGAGTGTGCATGTGTGTGTGTGTGTATGTGTATGCATGCGCACACACGCGTGTGTTTGAGTTTGTCTAAGAGATTGTAAGAGTGTATCGTGTAATGGGTTAGCTTTCCATCCAAGAAGTTTTCCTACATAATTCCAATGCTTGGCTTGCAGTATCTGATTCAGCTCTTTGTGACTGACTTGGTCAACACTGGCATTCAGAATTGGTGAATGTATCATTTGTTAACTGGGTAAGTGAAGTGATCCTTGCAGACTCACTGCTGCTTTACCTCAGGCTACAAGTAGAGAAGTAAATGCACTGCTTGGACAGTGCATAGCAGCCTGTTAACAAGTGGGTGTTTGAGAGGTTGAACAGAACTACAGTGACTGTATGGAACCCAAGCAGACAGAGGGAGATGATGAAAACATCACAGACGGCAGTGATGTTTTCTGGATTTGAGAAGCAACGGCGCTAACCTCTGAACATCTGTGCTATTCAACCATCACACACTCTCCCTCTTGCCTAGATGCACATCTGGCATGCAAATTACTCAAGCATGTATGAAGGTGGCAATGAGCAATTATTGAAGACCACTGCTTTTAAAAAAGGTTGTGGCATAGCACACACATAAGAGCCAGTTTATTAACATGTTTTCAAAAGGAATATGCACCCCTTGCCTGGCATCACTTAGAGGCTCCCACATGTGTAAAAGCTGCATGGAGCATCTACTCGACTTCCGTCAAATCTGCAGATCCTGCTCTTTCTATGCCAGTCAGCACCATTTTCTGCAGCTTAACTTAGCAGCAGTTAGCTCACTCTTCCCAAATTGGCCAATAGAGCCTTCCAGTACCTCGTGCTGGTGAAAGAAGCTCTCCACTAACCATGTGTCTTACCGCTAGGAACTGACATTAGTCCTATCAACTTTACCATATATCCTGGTGCTTATTACATACATGACCACCACACACCTAACATGAAAATGGTCAGAGGCTTCAATATGTCCTCATATTGTCAATCAGTAATTTAAATTCCCCGCCTATGCTCACCAAGCCTATCAATGATCAGAATCCTCTGTATAGTCCTTTTCCAACCTCTTGTATAAGCAGTGCTTTCTTCCAAGGCTACCCTTCTCTCAGTAATGTCTTCCAGCTCCAATCTCACACCAACAAGTGGACTCAAGTATAGCTTCCTAACAAATGAGCTCTATATAGCCTCCTAATAACTGAACTCTGCTTACACCTTTCCTGACATCTAGCTAATTACAGTTTTCTAACATCAGTGATGACATTTTTCTTTTTCTTTTTTTATCTTTAGTGAATATGTTTTCAACATGGACATTTAAACAAGGCAGGAAGACAATTTCTAAAAAGAATGAATAGTTTGACATTGAATATGTTGCATTAAGATAGCAGGGACTGCCTGGCCATTATAATAATGGACAGCAATAACGCAACCAAGAAAATGAAACATAACATGTTAAAATAATGAAATGAATGAATAAATCATGTCTTTTTTATTATGTGATTTATACCCCTATACTAGTATTGAATTCAGATTATGCCTGAAAATTCCTTCCTTCATTTGTTAACATGGCACTGAGATGTAATTTGAATGAGTATTTTGTTTTGTTTTGGTCTTTTTTTGCAAGCACTGGCTGCCACTAACTCAGCCATTCTGTTTATATACATTACTAGAAATGCGTTGACATGTTTTTGTTTAGTATTACAAGGATCTTTCCATTTGGAGAAAGTAACATTCATGATCAATGCTGTACCCCTCTCCCTGAATGTACCTCCTTTCTTGTACAAAAACAGGCTTGGAGAATGAAGTTCAAAAATCTTGTGAAGACAGATGGGACATTACTAAGATATTAAATGCACATTTAGCTAATCTGTATCAACCACAGCCATGGAATTTGTGCTTAGCATCTATACTGGGTCAATTATATGATATGCATACTGGGCTAGAGACATCTCCTAGCTTAACACTGTGTGTTTAGAGCCCATTATTGTTCTCATCTACAGTAGAGAATTGATTATATGAACTAATTGGGACCTAGGGTAGTTCAGATATTCAAACTGTTCGGATCAAACATGCATTGAACCAGAAAAAAATGTCTAACATCTTGGGGTTTTTTTTGTGCACAGGCAATACACTTTTCAACCATTCAGCGATACCAGTGGGCAATAAAGAATATTTTTCACACTCAAGTGGGCTGCAAGCTAAAAAAACACACATACAAGTGAATATTTATAATGTTTACATATTCAGACTATGATTTTTCCTACCCGCAAACTTTGGAAGGTTGCGTTCGGATAACTGATGTTACATAGGTCTTCTTAGCATCCATGTTATTCCAATTTGCATATGAACAGTTTCCACACCTGCCTCCCATTTATAGCTCTTCAAGTTTTCCTTAATGCTGCCGTGCTTGATCTTTTTGTCACATGACAACTACTCCTAAATATGGACTTCCTTAATTTCTCCCTAGTGATTGCAGTGAAGGTGATATTCATACAAGATGAAGAATAGTTAGTTCCTCAATCCCAAATCATTTGCACTGGAATACTGTGCATAGGGTATCCCACAGTTGTAAAGGTTTCTACAAATTCCTATCATATAGATTGTATTTACTTTAAGGAAAAGAAAAAGAAGCCCGTGACATACTAGAGGAGATCAGCCAGGGATAACACACCGTTCTTATACCAGGTCCTGGAACCTATCAATCAATTGACAGCAGATTCTGCTAATACTGGTTGTGCGAAGAAACTTAGTAAAAAACACTTTCAGCAATAGTGGAATCTTCTTTTTCTGTACTGTTCTGTGACCTTGGAGTAGGCATATTGAAGTTTGGAGGTTGTAGGGAATATTGCCTCACATGGATGATTTAGGTGGGCTTGTCCCCTCCTCAAAAAAAATCCTTACATCAGGGTTTGCTGAAAGCTCTTCTGGCAAGACTTTTTTCTGTGGATTGGGACTCTAAAATTTAGCAGTCAGTCTATCAACACAAATTCTGCCAGCCCTTCCTCCTGACCTTGTCTCCGCACTGTGAGACCCAGACAATTACAAAAGAGAACTGAGGATCCCCATAAGTGTGCATCCTCATACCTTCATAGCTCTCTGTGTGACTGCCAAAGTATGCCACCATTTCAGCTGCTGAGGTAAACTCTTCAGGTAACAAAAAAAGAAAAATGTTGGATGGGGCCTACTCCATCCTGATAAACTGATGAACATTTAATTCCCATAAACAGACTTGCATCTTAGATGTCATGTTACCTCTTCCCTTGCATGGGGTCATTAGTATGTTCACCACACAATGCTTTAGATCTCATACAAAACCAGTAGCTAACCTCTAATTTCCACAATTACATATATATAACTGGAGTAGAGATATGATGAAGTGTATAGTAATTTTTTTCCCAGAACATCTTTTCCAAAGTATGCACTCTACCTATCACTGGCAGGTCTAGATTCCTCTGCGTCTGGTCTGAGCCCAGTTTATCAGAGTCCAAAAATGATGTATAATTCAGCTTCTTCATGATATGGGGGTAGGGGTGGGGGTGTACTACTTACTCTGATGCCTAAAACTTAGGAAGGTCCTTCATTTATTGGAACGTGAGTTAGTCATGGTAGTTTTTGATGGCTTTACTTGCCCTTTCTGCAGGAAAGACTGATCAGTTTTCTAAATACTAATCTCTGATCCAAAAAGTTGAGCTCTGCTAATACCTGAAGAAAGAAAACATGGTCTCTGTCTCAAGATAGCAACAGTCATCTACAGACATAAGGATTCTGAACTCCTGGTCAGAAAAACACCATTTTTTGATATGGTCAAACATACCATGGCAAGACTTTAGCTAATAAGACTGATGATGGGCACAGTGGATAGCCCTGCTTGTAAAATTCTGTAACAGAAAATGGGAGGATATGTCCACGTTGGTTAGGACTCAAACCATGTGAAGACTGTATAAAGCTGTAGTGCTGTTAATACATTTCACCAAGAAGGAGCAATGCTCCATCACATTCCAGAGACAGATCCCCCAAACATAAAAAAGACCTTTTCAAAATTCACAAAAATGACTTCAGCTGGGTAAGTGTCCTTTTGAGCTGAGTACATTAATGAGATTATAGCTGTTATACTGTCTATGCAGGACCAGGACTTGAAAAATCCTGCATGTGCTGGACTTCAATAAGGGCTATATTTTCCATGCTACAATCTTAGCATAAACCTTCATCTCAATATTAATTATGGATTTAAGCACATCAGGTATTACTGGGTCCTTGCCTGGAAAGAGCTGTGAGAAGTGAAGTCTTGGGAGGGAACGGATCACCTTCCCTGTGTTATTACTGCTGAACATCTGAGTCATACACCGAACCAGTTGTTCATAATAAATGTTTGCATAACTCCACCAAGAGGCCATCCAGCTCCAGAGAAACCCATTATGATTGTCCTCTCCAGCATATGGTCAAAAGAGACTACATACCTTTCAGCTAATTTAGGAGAATGCAGACTGCATAAGGAGTTCCATAATGCTCTCATATGGTAGGCGTCCCTTCCCCTAATAGTACATTACATAAGAAAGAATCAGTTTTCTATCAAGAGACACGCTGTTGCTATTCCCTCATTAAGTGCCTCACACATCACCTGTGACAAACCATCGTGTGGTGTTTCATCCAGCTCTCTCACTGATTACAGTGGACAGTTCTCTAAATACATACTGGACTGTTATCTTTTCTCTGTGACAGTGTGATCTTGCAGTTAATATATGCAAGTATTAAGGTGTGTGGAGCACAGTCTTCCATGTGGGGGTACCTCTGCAAAACTGCTTACTTTTGGAAATTTGCAGCTTGTCAATGATTTAGCTGACAAGATATGTTGGCTTGTTGATGAGCCCCTCTTGTGAACTGCTTGAACTCTATGAAATTTTAGTCAGTGGGTTGTCTATGAACAAAATGGACAAAACCCTCTCAAATTCTTCATTTTTATTGGATTCCTTAGAGCCTGCCCCCCCCACCCCCACTCACACACATACACATTTAAAATTTTAGTTATAACCCACTCACTTCTTCTTTCAGGTAGCCTAAATTGTAAGTTCGCATGGTTTGTTCAGTGTACATAGAAAAATTCAAGTTTAAAGCATGATCATCATGTAATTATCAGTTCATGTGTCTGCACTGTGTCACATGTTACAGTGGTATTATTTTTCTTAGTGATATATAATTAGAGGCATGTCCCTTCCAACATCGTTGGCTTCATCAGGTTCTATCACTAATTACAATGAACAGATCTCTAAATACAGACTGGGCTATTCTCCTTTCTGTGTGACAGTGTGATCTTGCAGCTCATTGTAATCAGTGACAGAGTTTGATGAAACACCACATAATGATTTGTCACAGGTGACATATGAGGCAGTTCATGAGAATGTCAACAGTGCATATCTTGGACAACTGCTTCTTTTTGATGAAATTTATTAAAGTCCCATTCCTTAGTTTTGCTCATGTAATACCTCAGTGGTTGTTTTATTGGCACTTGGTAGCATATTTTGGCCTGATCTGGCAGTGGCAATGCCCTTCACCCTACAGCTGATTGTAGCCTGAGCTGGTTGGCTAGTCAATTCCTATGCAATCTGCATAATTCACAGCATATCACTAGAAGCTGATGATGGCAGGGGCCAGACCAAAAGCCTCACTCTGAAAGTATATAAAAGTTGTTTAGTGTGTGTTATGCTGAATAAGGACCAGGATCACATGTTCTTCAAGAAGAAAGCCAAGCAACATTAAGGCTGGTAGCTCCAGCATTCTCTACCACCTTTTATATGACCATGTTTCTTACTGAAACATGAGACTTTTGCATAAAAATCATGCCTTTTGACAAATTAAAAGCCTTATTTTTACACTTTCAGGCAAAGGAAAAGACATAAAAGACATTTGCATTTATTACTAAAAATAAATTCCCATAGAAGTAGAATTTTGCTTGTTTACATTGTTTTATATCACATTACGGTGTTTCAAAAACATCATCATCATCATCATCCCCTGCAATATTTACAAGAAAACTATATAAAACTTCATGTTAAGAGTATTTACAAGAAAACTATATAAAACGTCATGTTAAGAGTATTTACAAGAAAACTATATAAAACTTCATGTTAAGAGCCACCGATCAAATGAGGCATTTAAAACTTAGGAACTTTTGTCTTTATTGTAAAAAAAGACTTCAGAATAAAATAAGTTAAAAATACTGCTTTATGTATTACAAATGTACCTGGTCACATGACAATAACACCCAACCGTTTTTCTTTTTACATTCAGATGTACTGTCACGCTACAATTGAGCTGCAAATCAGTTAAGGATACATTTATTGTTGCTAGTAGTTACAGTGTTGGAGCTGATCTGCTTCATTGGGCAGTAGGTGAGCTTAACTGCATTGCTGGTATTCACAAAAAGAAAAGGAATGTGGGTATGTGAATATTTATTCGTTACTTACAAGGCTTGGATAGCTTTCAGCTACAGAATGATCATAGGACACACATTCTATAGATCAGCTGTTACAACCTGAATATAATTCCAAATAGATGTCTGTGGTTGCTGATGATTCTTTGGTACTTTAATGTGATAGCATATCTCAGGAAAACGAATTGCAGTGCCTGACACATTAACCAGCACATTAAAAACATCAGTTAGTGAAGAGGATGTGAGTACATGTGCAGGCTGTGATGTTAAATAGACCATGGATGTATAACCATCAACCAACAGACCATGGATGTAGCAGAATGGATAACAAGTAACTAACAAAATGTAGACCTACAGACTGCCACTGGTTTTGTTAGAAATGACTGGCCTAAATGACAGGCACAGTTAATTCATCCTTTATGTAAAAATTATGCTATGAGGGGCATTATTTGGAGCTGGAAGACTTCTTACTGTATCAAAACAGGATAGGGATCCCAGCTTCACAACAAGCAGAAGTTTCACTGCAGATCCAGGAGGGTCAGCACTCAGCAGAGACTGTGTCTAGAGACAGAGCTAAGATGTTGGTGTGATGGTGAGGCATCAGTATCAACATCTTTAGATGTGTGACACGGGACAATTTTGTATCAAAACCAAGCCCTCTTAAAGGAAAGAACCATTGATGACAACTCCTTGACCAAAGTGGCAGAAGACAGAAGCAAACTCGTGTGAGATAGTAAGAAGTATCTTTTAATACTGAAACATTATTCTAGAGACATTGAAAAAGCAAATGTACCTATGACAAATAGTTGAATAGGTTATTTCTCAATCTAAACGTGTGTTTGTGAGATGGGTAGCTTTACTCAGCTCATTACGTACCATGGTACTTGTTTATTTCTATGGAGTTTAAGGAGATTCAGAAGTAGTATGAATTAATTCACACTTCTGGCAGTCTCAGTATCCCAACAGGCAGCATACTCCTGTAGTGCAGATGGTTGTGTGTTCCATTCTTATACCAAGCCATTGAATTAATTTTCCAATATTGACACTGAAGTATGGCATAAGGGGGGATGCTACCTGAGTATGCCATCATTCAAATGAGATGTTAAAACTGAGGCCCCTCATGTGGCTGTGAAAAAATTCTTGTGGCATTTATCAAAAACTGAAAGCGAAATTACCATGTGTCCTGGCTAAATCCCCCCCCCCCAGCAGTATGAACACTACCTAGAGTCTCCGCAGAACTGAACTCACTGACATAGGGGGAATAATTCAGTCAACAAAACTGTAAAAAAAGAATATTACATTTAATCATTATTATCTACAATAAATTATGATGCACAGAGAATTGGCTGAAACTGCAAAGTGAGTTCTTAAGGAACTAGATGCCCATATTGCCTTAATGTCTTACTTTATTGCTGCTGACTGTGTAACCAGAGTAAGCCCAGAACAGCACGGTTGATGGGAGAATGCCAACATTCTCTATATAGGGTTTAAACCTGCTGTGACGGCTTATCTGTACAAGGTTAGAAATGCATTACTTATAAATATTTTTGGGAGAGGGGTTAGTTTAGTGGTTGAGCTCTTTACCTCATGAACACAATGACAGGCTTTGATTCTGCCCTCTGGTTATTGGCTTGGTGTGTAATAGTCTGCAAACTGATTTCCTAGTATTTACCTATGAGCCTTTAAAAAGCAAAACATTAAGCTTACCAGTTTTTCTATAATAGGAGACAGTCAGCTCACTCTCACCCAGACTTGTACCCAGGCCAGAAAGTGAAAGTCAAGTAAGATGGAGAGAAGAACAAGGAATAGCCAAAAACAACTGCTGGCAAACCTTCTGAGGTCTAATATTATCCAAGGTGAGAACAGTGCTGTCATGAGAAGAAACTTGAGACACCTTGAAGCTGTACCAGAAACACTTGTACCAGGAGAAAAACAGCAGCAGCCAGGAGATGGAGAACTATTCATTAAGCCTACCAAAGAGGCCAGCCCTTGGGTAACTGGAAATGACCAGTGGTGTCCTGCCAAGTCACCGCCACATCCACAGCCAAGCAAATTAACCTCTGGTGGTTGGGAAGTCTAACCATCTAAGATTCTGGAGCACCTGTTTCCTAATCAGATAAGCAACTAAAGTGACTGGCCTCCGCCACAGCAAACTGATTAGAAGATTATTAGCACACAACACTTTTCAGAACATACAGGAAAGTTGAAATATACTGAGTAAATTGTAATATAATGTACAATTTCAAATTCACTGAACAAAACATTTCTGAGTGAGGACACTGTATGCTATCAAACACAACAAAAGAATTACTGCATCAATAAATCCATTTAGAAATAGAACCTGAATATATTTTTTCTGCCATATGCCTCACCAAACACGGTTCTTTCAGCAGTGCAAGTTACCTTTAATAATTTATTTATATATACACTAAATTCTCTATCTTAAAGTGTACTTTTCAAAGCAAAAAAATGCCTTCCCTTAATTTCTGGTCACCTCTTCATTTACCGTACATACTTTGCACAAGACTTTTAGTGCATAGTTAAGGTTTTGTATTCTGATATGTTGAAATGTAGTTAAAGCTGCATATAAAGAATGGTGGGACCTTTTTACTGACACAGAGAAAGAGCACATTTTTATTCTACCTCTGAACCATATTTTGGAAAGTGACCACTACAAGATGACAGAACAGCATTCTTTTGCAGGGAAGGGAATAAGAGTTTCTCATCAGTCAGATGAACTGTGGTTGAGTGACCAGCAAGTACAACATTCACATTTATTTGTTTATTATATGGTTACTGGGAGTGTTAGTCCACAGAACCTATTCAGCCATGACCTAAATGAGTATACAAGTCTGCAAAAAGCATCAGTAGGAGGCTATACTGACCTATGTGACCTTTTACAGGGACTTTGTCTTCTATACTGAAAAGATGGAACAATTCATTTCACTCATTTATTCATTCATTCATTCATTCATTCATTCATTCATTCATCTATCATTTAGTCAATTATTTATTTTATTAACTTATTTATTTCCACTGAGGCAAAGACTAATTTCCTACAAAGTTAAATGTCTTCACAACAGAAATCTATTGTGAAGTACCTTAAACCTCCTACAGTGGATGCTCATGGAATATATGAAAATGACCACGTAAGAACATAGTGTTTCAGTCACATAGCTTCTGAATGCTCATACCTTTAGTCATCGCAGCAACATTTAGCCAAATCCCACTAGCTACAGATGTACATGTTTCAGCCTTTTTAGTAACCTCATCAATGCAGCATAAGTGAATTGTTTGGCTATAATTTAGAAAAACAGCACTTAATATCAAACCTGATGCTCATAACATACCTGCAAAATTTCCCAACTAACATCAAAACCAATGGGTAAAATATCATAAAGACAAACCTTTCAATAAAAATTGCAATAAAAACCCAGCCAAATTCGAGTCTTCTCTGTGTAATACATTAAACCTTCTGTAGTAGAGGCCCATGGGATGTATGCAAATGACACCTTAAGGACATAGAGTATTTCAGCTACATGGCTACTGTGTCCATAACTCCATGTATGCTGTACTGATGAAGTCACAAAAAATGCCAAGAAATGTATGTCTGCAGCAAGCAGAATTTGGCTTTATTGGCCTGAATATACCCAAAAGACTTAAAAAGTAAATAGTAAAAGTCAGAGCCAGTGACCTAGTATTGTAAATTTCTTCTGAATACAGTAGCATACATGATGCTTCCTTATACTGGACAATACTTTAGACTCACAGCCATGGTTGACTGAGGAAGGCTGCACCCTCATTAGAACAAGAGAAATATCTCAGCAGTAAAAAACATCACAGAAAACAGTGTTATATAGATTTTGATGTCATTATTATAGTTCCTCTCTAGCACATTCAGTATTTTCTGCTCTTGAAAGAGATGCCTTGTGTTCTGCAAAAACCTGAATTGGAGTTTTGTTTATATGACCGTCTGAGATTTCCCTGCATCTACAAAGCCACCTGGAACATATTTATGATAATAATATTCAAGTGTGTGTGTGTGTGTGTGTGTGTGTGTGTGTGTGTGTGTGTGTGTGTGCGTGCATGTCTGTGAGTGTGTGTGTGTGTGTGCGTGCATGTCTGTGAGTGTGTGTGTGTGTGCGTGCATGTCTGTGAGTGTGTGTGTGTGTGTGCGTGCATGTCTGTGAGTGTGTGTGTGTGTGTGTGTCTAGCTATACATCTGCCTGCGTATGTGTAAAACTAGATAATCAGGAACTTTTGGCATGAGCACAGAAAGTCAGAGTTATCCACAACATTGTTCAAAGAGAGTGTTTCACAAATCTCAAGGTAAGGATCCAGATCAGATTCCATTCATTCATTCTCTGATATCTGTTTTATACTACTCAGGCTGCACTTGCAGTGGATCCATAACCTCTCATAGAATTTACTGGACTGGATGTAAGACAGAGAACTAATCCTGAGTGTGATGCCAGTCTATTAAAGAGGATGCATATGCACGCATCCACGCACGCGCGCACACACACACACACACACACACACACACACACACACACACACACACACACACACACACAGTCAATTTGGATATCATTAATTTACATGCAACATGGCCTTGGGATGTGGGTGGAACCAAGGCAACCAATGAAAACTGACATTGATACACCAAGGGCATTCAGATGCTACAGAGAAGGCACTGCAGCTGAGAAACAAACCTAAGAAACAATTGTTATGAGGTAACAGTGATAACTAATGTACCATTGCTTTGCCCAGCATTCTAACTTTGAAAATATTACAAGTTGAATTTATTTACACAGAATTCAATAATCATTTCCAGGTTTTAGCATTTCGCTGAGCAAAGTATTTACCATTTTAATTTTACATCTCTGTATGAATTCTCAAATAATATATGAACCCATTGCCTTAATCAAATGTATTTTATTGAAGTGCAAACTAAAATCTGATTCTCTGTATCATTCTGTATTTCAGCCTCATATATCCTGCTACATGAGCTTATGAATAAACTGATTTTTTTATAAGTCTTTAGTTGAATATATTTCATTTTGTAGGCAGACCTCAAAAGTGCAGATTATTGCAAAATGTATTCCAAGAAAGAATACAATTGAAACAGGACTCCTTTTCCAACAGAGTAATCTGACTGTAACTTTTCTCAATATTATCCACATATAAATGAATAATAACTAGCTAGGTAAATAATAATAATAAATAAGATAAATAAAGAATGAAATGAAGGAAGCTGGCAGATTAACATGGTTTTCTTGTGTACCGTTGTCTTCCCACTCATCTGCCATGCAGAACATGCTTCCTATCTAACATGTTTCAAATGTCTGGGTGAGTGATATGTTTACAGAAGAGATAATATGTCCTCAGCAACCTCAACTTTCAGTCCAAGTCAGATGTCGCTGGTAAAGATGTTAATCAATGGGTTCATCTACATATTCATCAGGTAATATGGCAAAACATACTGCAGTCCGCAAAAAAGGACATAAGATATAAGTTAAGAGCTTGAAATATTAGAAACAGATCTGACAGAGGACTTGTTTTATTAATATTGTAGTAAAGCTGGAATAATTTAGGTAAAGAATTCTGGACTTATTGTAACATGGCAAGTGATATCTTTATGAATGCATTTTTTCTGTAATATAGTCTGAAATGGCAC